>NW_022631087.1:4511652-4696525 GCF_010015895.1 Lontra canadensis
ATATATTGGATAAACTAGTTAAAAAACGTTAAAAAAGAAAAGGGTAAAAGTTTAAAAAAATTTAGCAGAAGAAGAGAAAAAAATTGAAAAAGAAAAAAAAATTAAATTAACTGCAAGGCTAAAGAATCATGGGGAGAAAGCCATGAGTTCCGTGCTTTGCTTTCTCCTCCTCTGGAATTCCGCTGCTCTCCTTGGTATTGAAACCGCACTCCTCGTAAGTGAACTTGGTCCTGGCTGGGTTTCTTGTTGATCTTCTGGGGGAGGGGCCTGTTGTAGTGATTTTCAAGTGTCTTTGCCCCAGGCGGAGTCGCACCGCCCTTACCAGGGGCCGGGCTGAGTAATCCGCTCGGGTTTGCTTTCGGGAGCTTTTGTTCCCTGAGCGCTTTCCGTAGAGTCCGGAGGACGGGAAGGAAGATGGCGGCCTCCCAGTCTCCGGCCCGGAGGAGCCGAGAGCCCGGGGCCCCACTCCTCAGTGCGCCCTCAGGGAACAGCGTCCAATTACTCCCGTCTGCCTGGCCTCCAGCCGCGCTCCGAGCTCACCGAGCCTGCGACCGGTTCAAGGTAAGCCCGAGCTGAGAGCTCACTCCTCGGCTCCGTCTCTGTAGCCGGCTTCCCTGTTCTAATACCTGCGAGCTCTGCGACACTCAGACACCCCGATCCTTCTGTGACCCTGCGGGACCTGAGGCCACACTGGCCCCGCGTGGGCTTCACCCCAGTTAAGCCTCTGGAGCGATGTCCCTCAGCGGAACAGACTTTTAAAAGTCCCGATTTTATGCTCCGTTGCTCCGCCGCTTGCCGGGAGCCGGCCCCTCCCCCCGGGGTCTGTCTTCCCGTCCCTTTGGATTCACTTCTCCGCCAGTCCTACCTTTCAGCAAGTGGTTGATTTTCTGTTTCTAGAATTGCTGTTCTTCTTCTCTTCAATCTCCCGTTGGATTTGTAGGTGTTTGCAATCTTTAGATAAGCTATCTAGCTGATCTCCCGCAACCTGAAGTAGTCTCAGCCTGCTACTTCTCCGCCATCTTGACTCCTCCCCTATAAAATCCATTTTTAAAAACTCAACAGGAGAGAATTGTCTATTATTTTATCTTGATATTTTCTGTCTTTTGTTCTTCCTTCATGCTAACAGTAGTTCATGTTTTCTTCTGGTTTCTTGTACCTTCATGTCTGGAGAAATTGCTTTAGAAATTCTTTAAGAGCAGGGATGTTTTAAGGGTGCACTGTTAAGAAATTCTCTTTGTTTATCTTCATCGGAGAATACTTTTATTTTAACTTCATTCTGTTACAGATCACTAGATCTGTTCAGAATTCTAGATTGGCAATTCTTCTCTCTCAGCACTTAAAAATACTCTAGTACTTTTTTTCTGGCCTCCATGATTTCTGATGAGAAATTCATAGTCATTGGAATACTTTAAGTCATACATTGTTCTTCCTGGGCTGCTTCCAGGATTTTTTTTTTGTCCTCAGTTTTAGCAGTTTGACTGATGTGTCTTTGTACATGCATTTCCTTGGGTATCCTGTTTGGAGCTAAACTCAGCATCTTCAACCTGTAGCTTTAGGTCTTTTGCCCAACTTGGGACATTTTCAGCCTTCATTTCTTCAAACATTTGATCATGCTCTTTATTTTCCCCCTTTGGACTCAAATGTTAGACCTTTTGTAATAGAACCACAGGTATATGAGGGTCTGTTTATTTTTAAAATTTTTTCCCCTATGTGTTCTTTAGGTTAGACAGTTTTTATTAATATACTTTCAAATGCACTGAATATTTCTTCTCTAATCTCCAATCTGCAATGAGTCCATTCACGGATTTTTTTTTTTTAAGTTATTTCTACACCCAGCGTGGAGCTCGAACTCACGACCCTGAGATCAAGAGTGCCATGCTGTGCTGACTGAGTTGGCCAGGCACTCTGAGCCCATCCAGTGAATTTTTTTTTTAAATTCAGTTAGCTATTTTTAAATTTTTTAAAAAAGATTTAATTTATTTATTTGACAGAGAGAGTGAGAGAGCACAAGCTGGGGAGACAGCAGAGGGAGAGGGAGAAGCAGGCTCCCCGCTGAGCAGGGAGTCCAATGTGGGTCTCCATCCCAGGACCCTGGGATCATGACCTGAGCTGAAGACAGAGGCTTAGCTGATGGAGCCACCCAGTGCCCCTATTTTTAAATTTCTATTTGACTTTTTTGATATATCTTCTGTGTCTTTATTGAGATTTTCCATTTTCCATTTGTTTCAAGATGGTTTATGATTGCTTGTTGGAGCTTTTGTATGACTGCTTATAAAGCCTTTGTCGGATAATTCTAACATCTGTGTCATCTGTTAACCGTTTTTCCCCAACAGAGTTAAGAGCTTTCTGGTTCTTGTATGCTGAGTGATTTTGAATCAGATTCTGAACAATTCGAGTCATATGTTACGCAACTCTGGTCCTTACTTAAGTCTTATGGAAATTTTTTGCTTTAGCAGGAAATCAATCTGGTTAGAATCAGGTGGCAAGTTCCAGCCTCCCTTTTGTGGATGCTGGTTCCAGTAGGAGTTCAGTTTCCAGACCTCTGTCAGGCTGTTCAGAGCTGCCCCAGGGCTGCACCACCTGGTGATCAGTCTAAGGACATGGCTTGTGGTCTATCTGGGCGTCCGTTCTCGGTGTTAAGGCGCTGAATTGCGTGGGACCCTGCAGGCACAGCTCAGGTGTGAGCGCAGGAATTCACCAACCACTTTACGAGGTCTCTCTCCTGAGCTCCTCTGACTCCCTTATGTCCCCAGCATTTCACATTTATTTGCCCGAGTCTCCCCTTTTCCTTTCTTTGGGTAGAAAGTGGGGGCTTTAGTCAGCTCGCTGTGCTAAGCACTTCATGGCTGTGTCTGTATCTGGGGCCAAGCTGCAGGAGGACAGAGAAATAGAGACTAATGTGAAGAGGCTTAACAGGTAGGAGAAACTGCCTCTGGGGCCTCTGGGAATTCTCGGCACTATCTTCACGACTGTCTGTAAATTTAAAACTATTCTAAAAGGAAAAAGTGCATTTAAAAAACAAAAACAAAAACAAAAAAAAAAAAACAACCAAAAAACAAAAACCTGGGATCTCAGCTGCGCTGAGCAGAGCTAGGCACCATCCCTCACACCCCCCTCAACCCCCAGCTCTGCCACAGGGGCCTCTGCCATTGACGTCCCAGGATTGCTTGGGATCTGGATGTGAGAATGGAGGGAGGGAAAAATGAGTGTTCCCATGCTCCCTCTAAGAGCAGCTCCCTGTCCTGTGCGTCTGGAGCCACGACCAGAAGCTGCTTCTGGGGCTCCCTGGGTTCACGTGGGTGCTCACTTGCCAGTTCCCCGTCCCAGTGCAGTTCCGGCAGGCGCCACCAGAGGAAAAGCCACGGTGAACTCACCTCCCGCTTGCAGGTTCCAATTCTCATCTTCCCGGACCACCTGTTGCTCTTTGCTTATCAGGGTCCCTAAATAGCCACCCCAAGCATTCTGCATTCGGTGGGAGAGGAGGGTGGGGTCTGTTTGCTCCGTCCTTTTTCCTTTGACCTCTTTTTAAACCTTCTTATGATGAAATACAAGATACATAAGAAAAGTGAATGTGTATATGTATATATGTATATATAAGATGTGTACATAGACACTTTGGAAAGATGTATGTATATACAGTTAAATCAGTATAAATTGACAGCTGTGAAGCAACCGCCCAGGTTAAGAAATAAAACAGGGATATCCCCATAGCGATGACTCTTCCCCTTTCCGGCTAGAAGTACCCATTATCTCCCGACTTTATGGAACTTACCTTTTATACATTTACACCACTGTATGGATTGGTTGTGCATTTTCTGAACTATATATACACCGAATCATACTGGATGTATTCTTTTATGTCTGGCTTCCTTTGTTCAAGATCGTGAGAAGCATCCACCTGGCGGGGCATAGCTGTCCTTGTTAGTTTTCATTTCCGTTTCTCATCGTATAAATATAGAGCCAGTGTGTTCATGCCTTCAAATGCCGATGAGCACTTGGGTTGTTTCCAGTCTGGGGCTGTTGGAACAGTGCCCCGCAACATTTGTGTGTATCTCTTGGAGCGCATGCATGTGGGGTTCTGTAGGCTATAGACCCAGGAGTGGAATTGCTGGGTCATTGGGTACTGCTTCAGCTTTAATAATAATGGCACACTGTCTTCTCGAGTGTCGTTCCAATTTACACTCTCCTCAGCAGTATATGAGAATCCCGGTGGCTCCACAGGGCCACTCTCAGTCATGTTTGTTCCCATCACGCATGGCACAAACAATGTTCAATATACATTTGTTGAGCTATTGAACTGACAGCTGGCTATGACTGCGTTTATGGATGACGGGGATGAAATCCTTTTGTTCAAATTTTGAAAAGCCTTGGGTTACGCTCCACTTTCATTAGAAAGGAATTGAGGACATGTCACAACAATTAGCTCCAGTGGAAAATGTGCTAAAGAAAGCTAATGATGATTTGCGAAGGGAAGGAGAAACTCAGGGCCTTTGAAGACAGAAATGGCATATCAAAGGCCGTCATCCACTTGGAGCAGCAGGGTTGGTGGGAAGCTCTGGGCGGTGTGGGGCGGGGAGGATGGACATGCTACAAAAGAGGGATTATTTCAAGAGCCACAGGACAGGAAAGGAACTGAGAAGATTCCATGGTTGAGGAATAGAGTGTGAGTCATTCGTTGTTTATGTGTCAAGCATCACAATTCATTCCATCAAAGTGATGGTATTCAAGACCAGATGGAAGGAATTTCAACAGCGCAGAGTTAGAACAGACGACGCCTCTTTATTTCTGGACTCCAACGTTGGATCCTGACTCTTTCCCATAAACGATCTGAAGCTGTTAGGTTTGTAGAAACCCCTGCAACCCAGGCGACGGACAGTTTTAATACGTAGGGATGATCTCATGGTCTTCCAAGGATAAAAGACACGACTCACACAATCCTTCTGAATCTCGTACGGACGAGAAAGTTGTTATGTGAAATAGGATATTCTGAATTAAGTGAGAATTACTGTTCCAGCTCCTTGAAGAGATCACTTTTTTGGAGAACAAAATAAAATCCATTTGATGTAACAACTGGACTAAACTTAATGAGAGTAAACCTTTATTATTAGTATTACTTTTCTTTTATGTGCCAGGCTCTGTCTGAAGGCTTTCTTTGTATGGTTTTCTCAGTTAATCCTCACAATCCTCACAAAAAGTTTACGAAGTAGAAAATATTAGTTCCAGTTCAGAATTTGGGAAACTGAGGCAAAGAGAGAGTAAGTGACCCACTGAAGGGAACATAGCCATTAAGAGTTCCAGCTGGGAACCAGATAGCTCAAGGGACTGCGGAACATAGCTTCTGTGTTCCTGCTTGCTTGTTTTTCATTTATATATGATAAAACTCATGTTCTTTTGGCATATGGTTTTATGAATTTTAATACATGCATAGATTTTTTTTTAATTTAAAGATTTATTTATTTTTATTTATTTTAGAGAGAGAGAGAGAGAGCATGAGCAGGAGAGGGGCAGAGAGAGAATCTCAAGCAAACTCAGCACTGAGCGTGGAGCCCAGGATGGGGCTCAATCTCATGACCCTGAGATCATGACCTGAGCTGAAATCAAGAGTTGGCCCTCAGTCGACTGAGCCATCCAGGCGCCCCATTGCGTAGATTTTTGTAAATAACTTCACCACCGTAAGAACAGCACCAACATTTCAAACATCTCCCTCGAGCTGTTCCCTTGTAGTCCCCCCACCCCTTCCTCCCCTCAGCCTTTGGCAACTGCTAGAGAGGTTTGGCCTTTTCTAGAATGTCATATATTATCGTACAGTCTGTAATCTTAGGAGACTGACTCCATTTTGAGATTAACTTCCTTCGCTCAGCCTCATGCCTTTGAGATTCGTCCAAATTGCTGTGATTGTCAATATTGTTCCTTGTATCGATGAGAAGTGTTCCACTGTATGAATGTACCCCAGTTGGTTTATCCTTGTCCTTACTGAAGGACATTTTCGTTATTTCCAATTTGGTGGGGGGGGGTGGGTGATTTTGAATAGAGTTGTCATAAGCATTCACTTGCAGGATATTGAGGGAACCCATCTTCATTCCGCCAAGGTAAATATAAGGAGTGTGATTTCTTGGTCATGCGGTTGAGTGTATGTTTTCAGCTCTGTAAGAAATGGCCAAGATACTTTCTGGTGTGGCTGTAGCATTTTACACTCCCAGCAGCAATGCACGAAACATCCATTTGTTCCCTGTCCCACTGGCACTTAGTAGTGTCAGATTTAAAATTTTCTTAAACCATTTCAGCCATCCTAATAGGCGTGGGGGCATGTCTCATGATTTTATTTATTTATTTATTTATTTATTTAAAGATTTTATTTATTTACTCGTGGGCCAGAGAGCACACAAGTGAGAGAGCACGAGCAGGGGGAGCTGTAGAGGGGGAGGGAGAAGCAGGCTCCCACTGAGCAGGGAGCCTGACGCGGGGCTAGATCCCAGGACCCTGGGATCATGACCTGAGCTGAAGGCAGCCGCCTAACCAGGTGCCCCATCATGATTTTAAATTGTGTTTTCCTAATGACTTAGGGTGTTGGACAATGTTTCCTGTTCTTACATGCCATCCACATATCTTCTTTGGTGAAGTATCTACTCCCATCTTCTTAGGTTGTTGGTTTTCTTTCTTTTTTTTTTTTTAAGATCTCATTTATTTATTTGACAGACAGAGACCACAAGTAGGCAGAGAGGCAGGCGGGAGGGGTGGGGGGTAGCAGGCTCCCTGCTTAGCAGAGAACCCAATGCCGGGCTCAATCCCAGGACCCTGAGACCATGACCTGAGCCGAAGGCAGAGGCTTAACCCACTGAGCCACCCAGGTGCCCAGGTTGTTGGTTTTCTTATTGTTGAATTTAAACATTTAAGATTTTGATTATTTATTTAAGATTTTGTTTATTTATTTATTTGAGAGAGAGAGAAAGAATGTGTGCATGAAAGTGAATGCAGGGTTGGGAGTGGTGGTGGAAGGGCAGAGGGAAAGGGAGAGAGAGAATCTTAAGCAGGCTCCACGCCCAGTGCCTGTGGGGCTCAATCTCATGACCCTGAGATCATGACCTGAGCTGCAGTCAAGAGTCAGATACTTAACCATCTGAGCCACCCAGAAGCCCTTGGAGATTATGTATTCTAAATACAAGCTTTTTTAGTTGAAAAGTGACTTGCAAATATTTTCTTCCAGCCTTCAGCTTGCGTGTCACCCTCCGAACGTTGCTTTCTGCAGACCAAAGTTTTTAACGAAGCAGAATCTATCCATTTATTATTTTACGGATTGTGCTTTTGGTGTCATGCCTAAGAACTTTTGCCTCACCAAGGCCAGAATGGTTTTTCTCTGATGTTTTCTTCTAAGAGTTTGTATAGGACTATATTTTCCATTTATATCTGTTACCTGTTTTGGGTTAATCTTTGTATAAGCTTCAAGATGCAGGTTGATGTTTATTTTCTTGACTGTAGATACCCACCTGTTCTAATAGTGTTTGCTGAAAAGACTATCACTTGAGTTGTTCTTGCAAATTTGCCAGAAATCAGTTCTGACCATATTTGTGTGGGTATATTTCTGGACTCTGTTTTAGGAGTTAGCAAAAGTGTTCTTAAAGGGCTAAACAGTACATACATTAGGCTTGTGACCACGTGGTCTATTTGCAATGAAAGCAGCCACAGACGATGGGTGTTGTAATGAGCTGCGGTGTCAGACGCGGGAGGTGAGTTGAAGGTCACCTGCAGATTTCTACTTTGGGATCTAAAGTAACGGGAACTTTCAGGAGCTAGAATTGCAGATCAGCATATTAAATGGACTAGATGCTTCTTGTATCCAGACCCACTGTTCTCCAGACTGGTGATTCTCAAACCCGTGCGTGCTTCACAATCACCTGGGGGGTTTGGCGAAACAGGTGGCTGAGCCCACTCCTTGAGGGTGTGACTCAGTGAGTCTGCTTTGGGGCATGAGAACTGGTATTTATAATAACTGGTAATGTGATACTGATGTTGCTTGTCCTCCTTTTGCTCCAGCCATTACGGAAGCAACCTCCTCTGTTCGGGCAAATGCTCTGGCACTGTTTTCTGCCCCTGGGTACCATGGGATTTTTAGCCATGGATGCTTGTGGGGAAACTGCTTGGTACTCAAGCACGTGTTCTGTCTGGAAGCACCACACTCTAAACACTTTGTGGTGAACCCTTGTGCTACAGAGGATGAGAGCTGGTGGATAAATGTTGGTAGATGTTTCTAGAAGGTCGACTCTCAAGGTCCCAGGGGAATAGTGCCCCAGTTGCCCATGGTGGTGACTGCCGTGGTGTTACTTTCCAGAACAGATTACCTGCATGCAAGTCCTTGACTCAGGCTCTGCTTTCCAGGGAGGCTCAGGTTAAGACATGGGCTGTGGCTGTCCATCTCTTCCTCTGTCTCAATCCGTTAAATGGTGTAACTGATACTTCGTTGGCATGAGAAACCCAGAGTTCCCCAGTTTCCCCCTAGACTCCGTGGTCAGGGACTGTGGATTACTCATTGTTGTGCCCACAGCACACATGTTAGTGACTGGCACATGGTGGGTGTTCAGGAAATTATGAATAAATGATTCAATATGAGTATTTTTATACTTATTAAATGGGAGTGGGTGGAGGGGATGGAGCTGGAGGAGATGGCAGGTGCTGAGGCTGGTTGCAGAGAGAAGGCTAGCACACACACACTGACTGGAGCACCGGGCGGGGCTCTAGCTAGCCAAGTCCTAAGTTTAGGGTGTGGAGATCCCAGTTGGAATCCAACCCCACCAGAGGCATCTTTCTCTTTGAACTTCAATGCTGCCTCTGTAAAATGGGGGAGTAGCCCTACCTACCTCACTGAATTTTTGTTGTTGTTGCTGTTAAAGATTTTATTTATTTATTAGAGAAAGAGAGAGAGAATAAGTGGGAGAGCAGCAGAGAGAGATGGAGAAGCAGACTCTCCACTCAACAGGGAGCCTGATACGCAACTCAATCCCAGGACCCTGGGATCATGATCTGAGCCAAAGGCAGATGCTTAACCGACTGAGCCACCCAGGCGCTCCTGTCCCACTGAATTTTATTGAGATGAAAGTGTGACGATGTGTACTAAACATCTAGCACTTGTGTTTCAAAAACGTTCATTCCCTCTGTGGTCGGCCACCCACCTGTCGGGGTGCAGTGCAAGAGGTTGGAATGCAGACCTTGAAAATCCTCTCCACTTCTGAGATTTCAGGAGACTCGGGCAGTAGCCAGATACAAGCTATTAACATTAATAATGAAAGTCCCAGTGCTTATTAATAGTAGCTAATGTTAATATAGTGCTTGCCATACCCTGGGCACTGTTCCAGAAGTTTTATACATTGGCTCATTTGATTCTCAAGCCCCTCTAGGAGGTAGGTTCCATTACACTCCCAATGTTTCCAAAATTAAACCAAGGTTCAGAGAAGGCAAGTGACCTCGTCAAGATCACACAGCCACTTAGAGGTTCTGCTGGGATTTGAACGGAGGCTGTCCCGCTTTTAATCTCTGTGCCATACTTCAGGGATTTGAAATAGTCTGTTCTGGTGTCATCATGGAGTCTCGGGGTCCTGATTGTTGGGTTCCCCCCGGCCCTTGGACTAATTGGTGGGGTGTAGTGTGGGCAACGCAGCTGATGCAGCAGTTTCACACATCTGGTCCATTGAGCATGTATCACTGGAGAAGGGGAGAGTGTTATAGTGATCTCCAGAGCTGGTGTGCTCCCTGTGGTCTGCCCTGTTTCAGACTATTCCAGTCCCTGTGTTTAATGAGCCAGATATGGAGAGCCAAGGCTTAGTAAGGGGCCGGTGCTACTGTGTAGCACACAGAAGGGCATAGCTTGTGTCTGTAAGACGCTGCTTCTACCTTCCAGGAAGGTAGCAGGGAAGAGTGAACAAGCCAGGAAATGCCATACATCATTCCTGGTGCGGGGCTAGCGAAAAGGGGAGCTGGTTAGCCGTGTCTGGGAGGTCCGGGATGGGTCCCCGGAGAGGGGGGCGCAGCTACACCGGGCTAACATCTCCCACCCTCCTCGTCCTTCTCTTCCACTCTCCCTGTCCTTGCAATTACCTCCTGAGACCCTCCACCTTCTCCCAAAGCAGAACAGGTTAAAAAGAAGAGATTACAGCTAGAACATGTCAATATGTAAGAGGATAGAATGAGACTTATTGGTGTTTGCACAAAGCATTTGCCTCCTGTCCATTCCTGGCTGTTTGTTTGAAAAGTTGCCCTAAAGAATGTCAGGTTCTGTTAGGATCTGGAAGGAGTAAGATTGAGATGCTCGGGCATTGCTTGTCTCCTCTCGTATTATTTGTGTACATGGGAAATGCAGAAATCCAATGAAAAGTCTTTTGTTTTAAATTGATCTGTTTGATGTGCCTGAAATTGATGGATAACGCCGCCGGCTTAATATAGACAAAAATCTCTGTTTCTGCTCTACGCTGCCCTCACACGGCCTGGGTTTCCTTTCCAGTGGAAGGAAGGGGGCCGGTAGACGAAAGGAAGAATGTGGCTTGGCCCTGTTGGGGGGGAATCTGCCCCATTTTCTTGAGAGGGACTTTTCCTATTACAAAAACAGCACCCCTGGCATCCCTTAGGCCTCCAGAGTGGTGGAGTGAATGGTCTGGTGGGTGACCTGTCCACGTTTCTGTTTAGACTTATGTAGCCAAGGGGACTGTTGTGGCCTTTTCCTCCTCCTCTTCCACAAGACCAATAGTAGGAGGCAGTGGGCCCAGGGAAATGTACTTGTTCTGCAGATACAAACCCCTTCCCATTGGGCTGGGCCTAGCTTGTGATTAGGAGACTGGAAGAGAGTGGATTCACTTAGCAACCCCTCCAAAACCCAGATACTCCACTATCGATTTTGTGCTTGGTGGCTTTTATTTGCTCCTGGAGGTCCTCCCTTCTCTGTTCTTAGTTGCGTCCTAAACTACATGCCTGGGACGCCTGGGTTGCTTAGTGGGTTAAGCCTCTGCCTTTGGCTCAGGTCATGATCTCAGGGTCCTGGGATCAAGCGCCGCATCAGGCTCTCTGCTCAGCAGGGAGCCTGCTTCCCCCTCTCTCTCTCTGCCTGCCTCTGCCTACTTGTGATCTCTGTCAAATAAATAAATAAATAAATAAATAAAGTCTTTTAAAAACAAACAAACTATATGCTTGTCCTCTGGTTTCAGACTGGGAAGGTCTGCAAAGAGGTCAGAAGCAAGTAGGAGAGTAAGGCTGGGGTATTTATTCCCATGCCTGTTGTCATCAGGCAGCTGTACCCTTAACTGGAGTTTGTGACTCTCTCAGCCAGTCACTCCCTCCCCTTCCCTCTTCTTCGAGCCTAGGCGTAGTGACAGCACCCAGTGTAACTAGGTCTGATTTCTTCCCCCAAATTTTTCCCCCATCCTTGAAAATAGTTGCTTTATTAAACCCTCTCCTGTAACTGACTGGCTGGCTTCTATCAGTGGGTTAACCAGCGAGGGCCACACCAATATATACCCCATCCCAACTGTGTCCTTCTTCAAATTCGATCCTGATTCTCCTCCGTTAAGAGTTTGGGTCTTTGTCTTCCCCTGCCTCACATCTGGGCAGGACTAGGAAAATGACTGACAACGCCATGGGACCTCCAAGCCTGAGTCATAAAAGGCAATTCAGCTTCCATCTGGGCCTCTGAGAATGCCTGCTTATGGAACCCAGCCAGCATGGGGAGAAGACAGGTACCCTGGTCCTGGCCGCAAGTCCCAGCTGCCCCGCATGTGAGTGATGGAGCCTGGGGTTGATTCTAGCCCTGGACCGATGTGAGTAGAGCAGAGACAAGCTGTCCCTGTTCAACCCTGTCCAAATGGCAGCTTTATGAGCACAATAAATATCATTTTCAAGCCACTAGATTTTAAGGAGGTTTGTTATACAGCAGTAGATAATCAGTAATAAAGTTGATATTTGGCCTCTGTTTTATTCTTGCATTTTATTTCCCTGCTTATTTAGAAATTTAGGTGGGAGGAGAGGTGTCTACGTATTGGGTATGTCTCAGAGGCGCTGACAGTCACCTGCTGTAGTCCAGCGCCTTCAGTAGGCATTTTATAAAATCGCCTCATGTATTCCCGTATTTCTCACCTCAGACCTCGGTGAAAGGTATTATTGCTCATATTCTTCAGATGAAGAGACCCCACAGGCAGGAGAAAGATGCCGCAACCAATCAGGACCATTCAGATAGTCAACAGGAAAGTCTGAAGTTGGAACCTAGGTGGGCAGAATTCCAAATCTTATGTTCCTAAAATGGTGCCCGGCTAGTCTATCTTATTCAAATGCTGGTATAAAAAGCTATTCTGTGGGGCACCTGGGTGGCTCAGTCAGTTGATCATCTGCCTTTGGCTCAGGTCATCATCTCGGGGTCCTGGGATCGAGTCCTGTATTGGTTCCCTGCTCATCAGGGACTCTGCTTCTCCCTCTGCCTCCCCCTGCTTGTGTGCTCTCGCCCTCTCTCTCAAATAAATCTCAAAGATTTGTATTTATTTATTTATTTGACAGACAGAGATCACAAGTAGGCAGAGAGGCAGGCAGAGAGACAAGGGGAGCAGGCTCCCCACCGAGCAGAGAGCTTAATGTGGGGCTTGATCCCAGGACCCCGAAATCATGACCCCGAGCCAAAGGCAGAGGCTTAATCCACTGAGCCACCCAGATGCCTCAATAAGTACATATTTTAAAGAAAAGCTACTCCACTGTCACTTAGGTCACCAGGTTTGGGGCAGGGGACTTTCCATCCTTTCCATTCCGAAGGGAAGAAGAACACGTTCCTATTCCTGGTTGTCCTTTATTGAATCCTATCTCCCAGGTCACTGTGGTGCTCTGGGAGTGCATTGCCTCCTTGGCTGATGACCACCAGGTCAACTGACTCACCATCCAAGCTTGCTCTGCAGGCAGTTGGAGAGGTTCTGGGCATGTTTTCCAGGGTCTTTCCCATGTGACCCTTGGGGCAGCTTCTGCACTCAGCGTTCGTCACGTGCATTGACAGCGTGCTGCCTGTGGTCAGGAGCTACTGCCATCTTGCTGCCTCCGTGCCTACAGTTTAATAACCCTCTAATAAGAATTTGTGGAACGTCTGAATGCCTGCTCATTTTCCCCCACCCAAAAGGTTTCATTTCACTTGTCCCTTCCTTCATTTCTCATTCCAAGGCCGCCTCCATCGCTGTGTCTCCCTTCCAAGCAGACACAATTCCTCATCTTGGGAATGTGTATTTCATTTCGGGACCGGGGATCACATCGTGGCTAGTTAGTTAGCTATAGTTTGCTGACACCACTGTCCTAAGTTGTCTTAGGACAACTTTTATCCATTCCTTATCCAGTTCTCAAAGTCTTTTTCACCTTTTCAGGGGCTGCCTCCACGGTCCCATCTGTTTCTTGGAGAGTTTTCCTAAAAAACACGATTTGTTACATTTTTGGCCTGCTTCACATGCCATTCAGGTTTTGGTTTCTACAGGATAAACTCCATCACTTGCTATACATAACGGTATACAACCCTCGTTACTGGTCTCAGTGAACCTTTCCAGGCACAGCTAACTGCTCTCCCTGCGCATGCTCCGTCCAGTACACGCACGCGGGACATATCACTGTGGCCTGGACAAAACAGCCCCTTCATGCTCTCGTGACTTCCTACCTGCTCTACCATTTCCTTGTTTTGCCCCCACCTCTCCCAAGTTTCCCTGCCTGGCGAGCTCCCAGCTTCACGCTGACTTCCTCAGGGGCTTCCGTTCTAACTCCAGCAGGCAGAGAAGCTCCCCTATCCTTTGTATATTCACAGCGTTTTGTCTGTGATTCTGTTCTGGTACTTAATCCATTGTTAAGTCATTCATGTGTTTACAGCGTCTGAGTCCCCTATCAGTCTGCAAGCTGTTTGCGGGCCAGGATGGTGGTTTAATTATCAACGAATCCAGATGTTCCTGCTTCTGCCGCTGACCACGCTATCGTGGTAATTAAGACTGGAGACTTTGAAATCAATAACTTGAATTTAAAGCCTGGGTCCAGCCTACGTTTGCTCAATCCGAGAGCAAGGGATGTTACTTACCTAACTTCCTTAAGTCTAAAGTTTCTTTTCTTTCTTTCTTTCTTTTTCTTTCTTTCTTTCTTTCTAGATTCATTTATTCATTTGAGAGAGAGAGAGAGAGTGTGTGCACTAGCAGAGAGGATCCCAAGGCAGCTCCCCGCTGAGCACAGATTCCCACACGTGGCCCCACCCCAAGACTCCAAGATCATGACCTGAGCCGAAATCAAGAGTCAGATGCTCCGTGAACTGAGCCACCCAGGTGCCTCCTAAAATTTCTTCTTCTTTTTTTTTTTTTTTAAGATTTTATTTATTTATTTGACAGAGAGAGATCACAAGTAGGCAGAGATGCAGGCAGAGACAGAGAAAGGGAAGCAGGCTCCTCGACGAGCAGAGAGCCCGATGTGGGGCTCTATCCCAGGACCCTGAGATCAAGACCTGAGCTGAAGGCATAGGCCTTAACCCACTGGACCACCCAGGCACCCCTAAAATTTCGTACTTTAAAATAAACTTTAGGGGGCACCTGGGTGGCTCAGTTGAGCATCTGACTCGTGATCTTGGCTCAGGTCATGATCTAGGGATGATGAGTTCAAGTACCTCATTGGGTTCTACAGAGAGCAAGGAACCTACTTAAAATAGATAAACAAGCAAACAAACAAACAAATACATTTTAAGTAGGATGTGCGTATTAAGTGAGACAGCCCACGGGAAGCACTTGGCACATAGCAAACAATGTCATCTAGAGTCATTCTTACTGAACGGTTGCAGTTACCCGACATCAGCTCCTTCAATCTCCTCACGATTCTACCAAGTCGGCTTTATTATTTGGCTCCAGGAGAGTAGGGAGCTTTCCCAGGGCTGCGTGTTTGGTATGTAGTGGAGCGTATCAAGGGCAGGGTGTTTCTAGGGGCTCAGGACGAGCCTGAGGAATCTTTGGGACAGCTTCTTTTTAGGCTTTGTCTCTCTGGGGGTGTCCGTGCCAACTTCAGATCCCGTAGCCCCCGGAGCCCGAGTTCAGCTCCAGAGGGGTCTGTCCAGTTCTCCTCTCCTACCACCTTCCGGGTTGTTCGGTTCTGAGCCAGGCTGTGTGTGGGCTGGTTTGTTTGTTTTTGACTCCCCCGAAAAGATGTCTTCAGGCTCATTCCCAGGTCAGTACACAAACTCATTCCATCTGCCTTACAATTAAGATTCAAAAGCAGGCAGCAAGAAAATCCTTCCCTGTGCACCGATTCCAATCAGTGATTATGCTCTTAATGACCAGCTAATAAAGAATTCACAAAAGCAAACCGCATGAATAAATATAGAATTGTATTGATGCTGACCTGTTGGGAGCACTTTCTGTTCCTTTTCCAGAACCACGTCTGAGAACAAGAATATCATACCCCCTCCTGGAATGTTTTTTGCCTTTTTAAGCAGAGACATCTCGAAAACGAAGATTTGTAAGGAGGTTTCCATTCCCTAGAAGCCAATAAAAGGCTGTTTTAAAAACACAGTCCAAGGCCAGTCATGTTCCCTGTGAATTGTTCTAACATTGATGAGGCTTCTAGTCTACCCATCCACAGACCAGCCTGACTGGTGATCAAAGCATGGTATTTTCAGACGAGTTCAAGTGAGCTGTGCTCATGCTAGCACATTCCAAGGAAATAGAAAAAGAGGCGTTTGAAAAGGAACAAAACTAAACATTTCGATAATCTTGGCAATGAGCATAACGATGGGCCTGCCTCCACATGGAGAGCTCTGTGCGTACAAAATCTTCGGGACCCAAGAGAAGTCCCCCGAGGGAGTCACTGTTCCTGTTTCCATTTCACAGCTGAACAGAGTTCAGAGAACTGACCTGACTAAGGTCACTTCATGGTCACCTGGGGTTGTGTGCCCAGATGTCTTTGATGCCCACATCCTGACTCTTGGCCGTGAATCACAAGAGGAAACTCCTGAGTCTCCAAGTGGTATCGATGGGAGCTGCTATGTTGGTGTTTTGACTGAATGTATCCTGGTCCTGGTATTATGTGTTTTCACGAACATTAGACCAATATAGCCTGACTGACACCCTGTTGGGTAGGCGTTGCCCAGTTTCCTCATTTTCTTGGTGGGGTCGTCCGGGCTCTGAGAGATTGTTACCCTCTTGAAGTTTCGCAGCTGGTAAGTGACACAGCCTTGTTTTTTTGCACTGGACGACCCCTTGTCAGGCAAGGCTATTGAGGTCACAAGTGGGATGGACAGAATAAGGTTCCTGCTCCTTTAGGGGTTGACAGAGTGGGTAACACCTTGCTTCCTTGAGATCGGTTTCTCCCTTTGGACTCACTCTCCACCTCTTCCTGGGACACTCATGACCTGGGGGTAACTACAAGGAGGCCATGTTAGTCCACAAGGGCTGCCATATAAAAGGACCATAGACTGAGTGGCTTAAACAACAAAAATGTATTTTTCTACAGTTCAGGAGACTGGATGTTCGAGATGATGGTATTGGTGGGGTTGATTTCTTCAGAGGTCTGTCACCAGGCTTGGAGATGGCAGTCTTCACATGGTCTTTCCTCTCTGTGCCTGTGTGTCAGTGTCCAGATATCCTCTTCCCTTAAGGCCACTGCATATGTTGGATTAGAAACCACCCTACAGGGGCACCTGGGTAGCTCAGTGGGTTAAGCCTCTGCCTTCGGCTCAGGTCATGATCCCAGCGTCCTGGGATCGAGCCCTACATCGGGCTCTCTGCTAGGTAGAAGCCTGCTTCCCCCCCTCTCTCTGCCTGCCTCTCTGCCTACTTATGGTCTCTCTGTCAAATAAATAAATAAAATCTTAAAAAAAAAAAAAAAAGAAAGAAACCACCCTACAGGCTTCATTTTAACTGAATCATCTCTTTAAAGACTGTATCTCTAAATACAGCCATAGTCTGAGTTCTGGGGGTTAGGACTTCAACACACATATTTGGGGGAGAGGGATACCATTCAGGCCCTTTTATTTATCTCAGGCCCTTATTTACCCCATCTCCTCAGTTTGTTCTAACTTTTGACAGTTGTTCATTCTTTGCTTGATCTTCATGAATTTAATAGTTTTTGAGAGAATTGGTCAGATGTTTTATAGAATGGCCCTCAATTTTATTTTTTCTGATTTTTTTTCTCATGATTAGATGGGGATTATGGGGTTGAAGGAAGAATACTACTGAAGTAAAAAAAAAAAAAGAATACTACTGAAGTCAAGTCGTCTTATTCCTGAGTGTCGGGGTCACATGACATCCATGTGACTGGAGACTGTTGATTTTAAGCTTGGTGGCTTGGTTACAGTGGGGTCTGCCAGGCTGCCCACGTTAAGGGCTGTGTTTTTCCCTTTCCATAATTTATTCTTTGGAAATGAATCACCAAGTCCAGTGTACACTCAAGGGTTTTATTCTAGCTGTCTCTCCTTGCTGACTTTTACCTTCTTTCTCAGACTGTTAGGAAATCTAATTTCCATTATCTGCAATTTCTTTAGATAAATTGCCAAAATACTGTAAGTAATCAAAGTTACTTCGATGAACTCCTTTTTCCTCTACTCCCAACAGTAAGGTCATGTGCTATATTTTGCTACAGACAGGTTCATTTTTCACGGTCTCTATTCCATCCTGAGATCCCTGGACATCCTGGTTGCTTAAAATGTTTTTTTTTACATACAATAAAGTTCACTCTGTAAGGATTTTGACAAATGTGGAGTCATATATCGAGCACTTCAGAACCACACAGAACGCTCTATCACCCTAAAAATTCCCCTGCTGATCTGTTTTCTCCACCCGCTAGTTTTGTCTTTTTTCATTTTTTTTAAAGATTTTATTTATTTATTTGACAGACAGAGATCACAAGTAGGCAGAGAGGCAGGCAGAGAGATAGAGGAGGAAGCAGGCTCCCCGCTGAGCAGAGAGCCCGATGCGGGGCTCGATCCCAGGACTCTGGGATCATGACCTGAGCCGAAGGCAGAGGCTTTAACCCACTGAGCCACCCAGGCGCCCCTGTCTTTTTTCATTTTATCATATAAATAGAATCATATATTATGAGGCTTTTTGGGTCTGAACTTCTTTCACTTAGCAAAATGCATTTAAGATGCATCTTTGATACTATTGGATCAATAGATTGCTTTTTTTTTTTTTTTTTGCTTGGTAGTATTCCAGAATACGAATGCACCATGGTTTGATGGGGCCATTTAGAACTTTGGATTTTTTTCCGTTCAATAAAAATGTTGCTGTCATTATTATTGTAAAAACTCATGAGCATCCCACCCCCAAGTTTTACTGTGGTATCATTGACAAATACAATTATATATGTTTTAAGTGTATGATGAGATAATTTGGTATTTGTATATGTTGTGAAATATTTGCCGCAACCAATTAATTAACATATTTATTATAATAAATATAACTATAATTAACAATCAATTAATTAACATATTCATAATTACCTTTTTAAAAATGGTCAGAATGCTTAAGATATACTCCCTTGCGCATTTCGAGGAAATAATATGTATTACCATCTGTAGTCACTATGCTGTACATTGGATCCTCAGAAGTTATTCATCTTATAGATGAAAGTTTGTGCCCCTTGCTTAATATTTTCCCATTTCTTCCACCCCCCTCCCCACCCGAGTCCCTGGCAACTACCATTCCACTCTCTTTCTATGAGCATGACTCTCTTTTTTCAGATTCTACTAAGAAGTAATACCATCTCGTGTTTATCTTTGGCTTATTTCACTTCGCGTAAAGCCTGAACATCCTTGCTTTTGCTTCTCCTTAACCTTCAAGTGGGACTTATTACCTCTTTATAACCCCCCCCATATAATCCTCTCCGAATATTAACGTGCAATACAGATTTCATTACAAGATACTGTAGAGGGAATTCGGGGATGTTTTACATGCTGTGCCCTGCAACAAGCAACAGGATGCTTGACATTCCCAGATGTCCCACCAGTTTTTTGTGTGTGTCTGTGTGTGCTCACGTGCATGTGTTCTGTTTTCCTTCCTCCCACTCAGGACTGCAGCTTCTAGGTGTTGCTTTCTGGCCCCTCCGTCTTCTTCCTTCTCTTCCCATCACTCTTTCCCGCTGCTTATACAGAGTAATTTACATCTGATTCTTCCAAGCTTACATCCCCACAATTACCACCTTGCTCAGCAAGCAGAAAGGCCATAGTCAGAGATTTCACATCTCCCAGTCTGTAATGTCTATGTTTTCTTCTTCTTCTTTTTTTTTTTTTTTAGATTTTATTTATTTATTTGACAGACAGAGATCACAGGTAAGCAGGGAGGCAGGCAGAGAGAGAGGAAGGAAAGCAGGCTCCCTGCTGAGCAGAAAGGTCGGTGCAGGGCTCAATCCCAGGACCCTGGGATCATGACCCGAGCCAAAGGCAGAGGCTTTAACCCACTGAGCCACCCAGGCGCCCCTGTAATGTCTATGTTTTCTATTACATTATTTTTATAACTTCATACAGTTGATGTGGGGGCTCCATGAACGAATGAGGTAGTGAATATGAAACCTTTTGCACAGTACCGGGTGTGTCCAAAAGTGCTAAATAAATGATAATTTTTATTAATGTTACTGCATGTTAATGCTACCAGGAAGAGATTGCTATTATAAGAAACTACCAAACAAAGCTGTATTACTTAGATCTCTCATGGCTTGTTTTACTTTCGACAAGAAGAGACTTCTGGAAAGAGGTCTTTTCAAGGTTGAAACTCAGAAATTCTGGAACCCTACCACCAAAGCCAATTCTTGAAAGCCCTGATAAAAGTGATTATTGATTAATGCTCTGTGGTCTGCCTACTCCAGGGGCGAGTGCTGCCTGCTTACCAAGGGGAAAACCTGCTGACCACGGGCCTTGTCAGACACTGCTGGGTTCCCGGAGAAGTCAGGGAAATCGCCTTTCCTGGCAAAGGTTGGGAAGCAGGCATGTGCCCATCTGTCAGGGATTTTGCAAGCCCAGCCCAGCTTGGAGGTGGGGGTGGGGTGGGGGTGGGGAGAGCGTGGAGTGGCCGGGTGGGAGGGTGCCCTCCTTCGCATCACCACCTTTCCCATAAGCACAGTCAGTGCTGAGGCTCTGTTGTGCTTACTGTGAGCTAGACTGCTGAGCAAATTTTTAGCCTGGCTTGATCCTTTTGTTTTGTTTTGTTTTGTTTTAAAGATTTTATTTATTTATTTGACACAGAGAGAGAGGGAGAGACAGAGGGATCACAAGTAGGCAGAGAGGCAGGCAGAGAGAGAGGGAGAAACAGGCTCCCTGCTGAGCAGAGAGCCCGAGGTGGGACTCAATCCCAGGACCCTGGGATCATGACCTGAGCCGAAGGCAGAGGCTTAACCCACTGAGCCACCCAGGCACCCCTGGCTCAATCCTTTTAAAGTGAAGACCAAAGTCATCCCCATCTTCCCCTTTGGTAACAGCCTTGCCCTTGTCTCCTGGTGCTCCCTTCCAGAGTCATGCTGGTGCCATTCATACCACGTTCCCGGGAGCATCCTTGCCTCTCTCCCTCCCTCATGCTCACTCTTCATTTTCCCAGCCCCGCAGTGGAGTCTACCTCGATAACATTCCAGCTCTGTTGCCTTCAGCTGCGTGTGTTCTGGTTTATCGTCTCACCAGCTCTGTTCCATGCTATCACAAGCCCAGAGTTTACTGTCCTTGCTCCTGCTCAACTACAACAAAGCAAACCCCAGGAGTCCCATCAGGTTACACTTCCTTATAGTGTAATATCAAATAGCTCCAGAATCTCAGTGGTGTTGAACAACGAAGGCTTATTTATTTATTTGCACACACTACATACGGGTCACCCACTGGCTGTTCCTCCTCTTGGCATCACTGAAGACCCACACACTGGAATGGAGAGGCCACTTTTGCTGGACCTTCCTCGAGCCCCCAAGACAAAGAGAAGGAACATGGTGAACTCCCTCTGAAAGATTTTTCTACAAGTGACACAAAAGTCTTCTTAATCATATTTAACTGGTCAAAGGGAGTCATACAACAAACTTGATTTCAGTGGAGTTATGATCTACCACCAAGGTGGGGAATCACATGTTGGTAAGCAGTTGTCTTCCATACTTCTGGTATCTAGTCATTAGCTCAGCACTAACTGGTAACAATCGGGCTTTGGTATCAGATCTGAGATTGAAGAATTCACTAGTCTGCTGTATTTTTCCTTCTATTTATGCACTCATTCGTAGCTGTTTTTCCATCCTTTTCTTCACGAATTTATCTAACTAACCTATTTTCATCCAAGTCCTCTGCAAATAAAGGGCATCCATAATACACAAATCCTACCTTCAAAAGTTCACAGATGGATGGATATAAAAAACAAATGCATTAAAAACTATAATATAGGAAATGACAAATATATACAAGTATGAATAAAATCATATAATGAACTCCCCAAACCCATCATTCAGCTTCAACAATTATCAATTCGTTACCAACCTCATGGATCTTGTGTTGTCTGTACCTCCACCAACATCCTCCATATTGCTTTTTTTATTGGAACTTTTATTGAGATAATTGTAGATTTACACAAAGCTATAAGAAATGACACAGAGCAATCCGTATGTACTTCAACCAGTTTCCCCCATGAGGACTATCTTGTGAAACTATAGTACGATATCACAACCAGAATATTGACATTGGTACTGTCTGCTGATCTTACTCTGGTTTCTCTAGACTTACCTGTATTCTCCTACTCACTTGGTGTGTGTGTTTTGTCTATATTATTTTGAAGCAAATCACAAACATTGTAGAATTGCTCCCAGAATTTTATAGTTATATAGCTTTATAAAATAAGCAGTCTTTTTGAAATAGATTTAACAGTATTCTCATATCTTAAAAAAATTTAACAGTAACTCTTTGCCACCAAACACTAAGATATTGTTTGAATTTCCATTTTTTGTAAGTGTGAGTTTTTAATAACTTGCTTGAATAAGGTCCACACCTTGTGATTGTTTGATATATAATTTGGCTCTTAAAATCTAATGTATACTTTCTTTGTCTCTCTCTTTTTGCCCCCTTACAGCTGTCTTTTGTCCTTTATAACTTCCTGTGGTCTGGGTTTAAGTGATTATACCCACCTGTTATAGACATAAAAAGATTCTCTATCCTCTCTACTTCCCATAAAATGGCAACGATGAGAATCAGCTTTAATTTTTATTATTGTTATTATTATTTTTGGCAAGACTCTTCCATCAGGCGGCAAAAGTGTGTCTCTTTGTGATCTTGGTGATGACGTTCAGTGCCTACATTTGTTAATTAATTAGAGGTTACAAAATGGCAACATTCTCAATCTGTCCACTTGCCCAAAAGTAAAGGAAAGTAGATATTCAAAACATAGTAAACTGAGTTCTTTAATATCTTCCAGTACAGACCAATTAGTTTAAATCTTTAAAGCATGATTACGCACTTGTAGGTGTAAATAAATTCGATGTGTGTTAGCCCATCGAAGTTATTTTTCCACTGATGCTCAAAATGTCCTATTTTTGGCCAGTGGGGGTCTCTTCACTTTGGTTCCTGATCTATGTTGACATTACTCTAGAGGTGTTTGATAGCTTCCTAGGATCTCAGCATAGCAATATGTTTAGGCTCACGTTGTGCGTTTCCTGCTCCAGATATGGAGTCAGTCATTTCTCCAAGGAGCTTGATTTCTTCCACTGGAAAATGAAATTTCAAGAGTATAATCTGTGCTTTAGGGATGTTCATTGCTTTTGGGGTTTTCATTGTTTTAGGTCTTTTCAGGGGACAGTGCTAAGACATTTTTAACAAATAAAATACATCATGAATTTGTATTGGTATTTGTAATCAAATGTCAGGACTATAGAATTTCCTTTTAATTTTTTCCATATTACATCCATATCTTTTTTTCTGAGATTGATCTCATGGAAATTAGGAATAATAGAATAGCATAAAAATCTGCTTTATCATTACACACTCCACAGAAAAACAATACCAACACTAGCTCCAATAATGTGATGATCCTTGGTGTATAGTCTAAGGATTTTTTTAAAAGATTTTATTTATTTATTTGACAGACAGAAATCACAAGTAGGCAGAGAGGCAGGCAGAGAGAGAGAAGGGGAAGCAGGCTCCCCGCTGAGCAGAGAGCCCAAAGCAGGGCTTGATCCCAGCACTCTGGGATCATGACCTGAGCCAAAGTCAGAGGCTTTAACCCACTGAGCCACCCAGATGCCTCTAGTCTACTAAGGATTTACAGTTAAAATTATTATCTCTTACAGTTATTGGGAATAATAATTCTCTGTGTGGCTCTGCCACCAACTGGATATGCTTTTAGATATCTTTGGTATTATTAAATTCATTTATTTTTAACTTATAGTCATTACTTTTCATTTTACCATACAATTCCATCAAATGATTCATGATTCTAAATAAAATATACAAAACAAGACCTATTCAAGTAAGTCTAGTTTCTGTCTCTGTACCTTTCACCCTATTGCTTTCCTCCCTAATAGATAACCATTAAAAAATGTATGGTTTATCTTTCACTGATTTTTTTAATTGAAGCAAACATGTATAACCCCCCTTTTTCAATAAACAGGAGCATATTGCATGGGCTTTTCTATTTCTTCTTTCATATTTTCTCTTAACAATCTATTTTGGGGCACATACATAGTGGTATATAGAGATACACATCATTTATTTTTTTTCCACCCATATAATAACAGCTTTACATAGTACTCTTGGTCCTTTGGTTTTGGATATAGTCTATTCTCTGCAATGAGCAATATTGAAATCAGTGAGTAACCTCTTCTTTTTTTAAAAAAACATTTTTATTTTTTATTTTTATTTATTTATTTATTTATTTATTTATTTATTTTCAGTGTAACAGAATTCATTGTTTATGCACCACACCCAGTGCTCCATGCAATACATACCCTCCATAATACCCACCACCTGGCTCCCCCAACCTCCCACACCCCGCCTCTTCAAAACCCTCAGATTGTTTTTCAGAGTCCATAGTCTCTCATGGTTCATCTCCCCTTCCAATTTCCCTCAACTCCCTTCTCCTCTCCATCTCCCCATGTCCTCCATGTTATTTGTTATGCTCCACAAATAAGTGAAACCATATGATAATTGACTCTCTTTGCTTGGCTTATTTCACTCAGCATAATCTCCTCCAGTCCCGTCCATGTTGATACAAAAGTTGGGTATTCATCTTTTCTGATGGTGACATAATACTCCATAGTGTATATGGACCACATCTTCCTTAGCCATTCGTCCATTGAAGGGCATCTTGGTTCTTTCCACAGTTTGGCGACTGTGGTGATTGCTGCTATAAACACTGGGGTACAGATGGTCCTTCTTTTCACTACATCTGTATCTTTGGGGTAATACCCAGTAGTGCAATTGCAGGGTCATAGGGAAACTCTATTTTTAATTTCTTAAGGAAAACAGACACTTCTCCACAAATGGCTATCAGACACATGAAAAAATGTTCATCATCACTAGCCATCAGGGAGATTCAAATTAAAACTACATTGAGATACCACCTTACACCAGTTAGAATGGCCAAAATTAGCAAGACAGAAAACAACATGTGTTGGAGAGGATGTGGAGAAAGGGGAACCCTCTTACACTGTTGGTGAGAATGCAAGTTGGTGCAGCCACTTTGGAGAACAGTGTGGAGATTTCTTAAGAAATTTAAAACATTTTAAAATTTAAATTAAATTAATTAACATATAATATATCATTGGTTTCAGAGGTACAGGTCTGTGATTTATCAGTCTTATATAATACCCATTGCTCATTTCATCACATGCCCTCCTTAATGTCCACCACCCAGTTACCCCATCCTTCTGCCTCCTCCCCCTCCAGGAGCCCTCAGTTTCTTTCCTATGATCAAGAGTCTCTTATGGCTTGTCTCTCTCTTTGGTTTCATTTTGTTTTATTTTTTCCTCTCATCCCCTATGATCCTCTGTTTTGTTTCTTAAATTCCACATGTCTGTGAGATCATATGATAACTGTCTTTTTCTGATGGACTTATTTTACTTAGCATAGTACCTTCTGGTTCCATCCATGTCATTGAAAATAAATAACCTCCTCTTCCTCTGCTCATCTCTCCCCACAAGTTATCCTTTCTAATTCCCAGTTAATCATTGTAAATCCACTAGCTTAATTTAATTCTTAGGCACTCTCTGTATCTCCCACCCATTCAAAAAAAAAATTCAACATGCAGTGTTGCAGTATAATTAACATGTGGTGTTGTATTAGTTTCATGTGTCCAATAATGATTCAACAATTCTCTACATTCCTGGTGCTCAGCGTACGTTTCTTCCTCATCATTTATATTACTCATGCCCCCATCTGCCTCCCCTTTGGCAACAGCCAGTTTGTTCTCTATATTTGAGAGTCTGGGTTTTTTGTTGTTGTTGTTTATTTATGTCTCCCTCCTATTTTTGACAGCCTAGCTATTGCATACTGTACACTCTCCCTTATAGTAGTCTTAGCTCTACAAGTATATATATTTATAAAGTATTTGTATATATTTAATATTCCTGTGATTTTGGCAAACTGAAGCTCACACTCAAGAGGATACTCAAGAGGAGCCCCTGGGAACCATACCCCTTGAGTACTGTCTTGATGAAAACCATTTGTTAGCTATTATACTGGAAGGTTAGTTTGGCTAGATATAAAATCTTTGGTTCACATTGTTTTTCATCTTATTTTTTCATTTTATACCTTTGTTAAAATGTAATTCACATGTCATAACATTTACTCTTCTGCAGTGTACTGTTCAGTAGCTTTCAGTGTACTCACCAAGTTGCAAAACCACCACCACTGTCGAGTTCAAGAACATGTTCATCATTCTCAAAAGAAACCCCGTATCTGTTACAGTCACTCCCCATTTCCTCCTCTGTCCAGCTCTGGCAACCACTCATTTACTTTTCTGTCTCTGTAGATTTACTTATTTCAGAAATTTTAGGTATTTTAGGACTGGCTTCATTCACTCCGCATTCACCTTTTCCTTCTTTGACTATATTACGTGTTACCCATTGTCTTGTAGGCTATGGTACCACTCTCAAAACATTTGATGGCAATCTAGTATTCTTTCCCCTATAAGTGACTAAGTTTTTGTGTTTGGATACCCTAAGGCCTTTTTTCTTCAAAGTCAACTCTTTTATTAGGATACGTCTCTATGCTGGTTGTCCTTGCTTGATTGTACCTAGATATAGGATAAGGCACTTTAAATGTTTCAAATAAAAAATAAAAAAAAATAAAAAAGCAGTATTTTGGGAAAGGATTTGTTCTGTTACTTTTCTTTGGCTGTTTTTCTTCTAGTGCTCTAATGATACATATGTTGGATTATCTTTGACTATCATCTGCCTTTGTTACTTTCTCATTTAATTCTTCTCAGGTCTTTTTTTTTTTTTTAATTTAAAAATGCTTCCTTTATGTCTTCTATTTCTTTTAAGGCATTATCTGTTGTGTTTCTTAACTCTTCTGTTCTTTTCAGTTTTAGTCTCCATTTCTTTCTTCTTTTTTTTTTTTTTACATTTTAAAAATTATTTAAAATCCATTAGCCAACATATAGTACATCATTAGTTTCAGAGGTAGTGTTCAATAATTTATCAGTTGTATATAAGACCCAGTATTCTGGGTTAGTCTCCATCTCTGAAATGGTCTTTTGTTTGTTCCTAATTATTCCCTGAGTTTTGTCCCCTTTTTTAGTGTTTCTTATTCTGATGTATGTTGTTAGCTTATATCTTCTATTATTGCTTCTAATTTTTTTTAAGTTAAACAAAAATTTTTTAAGTAGGCTCCAGTATGGGGCTTGAACCACCATCCCAGGATTGCGAGTCACATGCTTCACCAACTGAGCCAGCCAAGTTCTTCTGCTTCTAATTTCTTTTAGATCATTTGGAAATAATGAGGTTATGAACAGTTTCATTTGTTTCTTTAAAAGCATTTTATTTTTTAGTCATTCTTTCATCATAGGGAAGGACATTATTCTGTTCTTCCTTGGCTGTTTTCATAATAATTTTGTAGGGAATTTCTGTGTAATCTTTTTCTGATGCTCATTTTTACACAAGCTATATTTTCTGGCTCTCTTTTGGTGGTGGTGGTGGTGGGGTGGACAGGAAAGATTTTCTACCTTCAGCTCTGGAGTTCTCTCTTCTGTTGTTTTGTGATGTGTTCAAAAGTCAAGGCCCTATGAATTCTGACCTCTCCTGGCTCCTTTTCCTTTTCCTCTCACCTCTTTTATCTTGATGCCTTTTCCTTTGTTCCTGTTGCCTCTGTCCTATGAATTTCACCTCTATTCTCAGCAGTTGTCTTCAGGGTGGAACTTTGTTTTGAAGGGCATATTAGGTTGACCAGTTAATTTGGAGTGTCTATAGGGCATAGACAGTTTCCGCCCTTCTAGCATTAGGTGAACCCTCTGGCATCACTCACAGATTATGGGGCAAATATCCCCCAGCATCTGTTGTTATTCTTAAGTTGTCCTACCATAGGTAAGGAATATGGGATGTGATTTTGGGGGTTCTTCTGGTTCCAGACTGTCAGATGCCCCCCTGCTTCCCTCTCCCACCTTACACACAGATGCACAAGTTGACGCCATGTGGAATGAAAAGCAGTGGTCTGCTTTCACTGGGTCTTATTCTAGTGTTCATGAGGATATCTATCACCTGGCTGTAGTGTAGATATTGCTTGTGGAATTTTAGTTTTGTTTTTAGTTTGCATATGTTTTTATGGGGAGGGATTCAAAATCTAGTAGACTATAGTAGCCATCTTTTGATGACTCCAAAATGTGGTCTTAAAAGTGAGAAAATGGCTGTAGGCACAGGATGCCCCTGAGATGCAGAGGAAGGTGGAGTGGGGGGTGGGTGGCTTGTTGTTGGCTAGATGATGTAGCTTCTATCTGAATTATGTCCCAGAAGGAGTCAGTTGGGTAAATAATGGAGGATGAAATATTCAGGGAATAGCATGTGTGAGGGGTCAGGGCATCAAGAAGGCAGCTCCCTGTGGGGATCCCACAGGTCCT
Organism: Lontra canadensis; assembly: GCF_010015895.1. Classification (NCBI taxonomy): domain Eukaryota; kingdom Metazoa; phylum Chordata; class Mammalia; order Carnivora; family Mustelidae; genus Lontra; species Lontra canadensis. The sequence continues at coordinate 4,539,663 of NW_022631087.1, forward strand.
GGTACTTGCCCTGTGCTCGCTGGCTGTCTGGTGGATGTGGGCTGGTAGCTCCTCCTTACTTTTGTACTGGATACTCTATTTTCCTGACCTGTCATCCTTCTTTCTTAGGCTGGATTGGCTTTAATATATTGTGAGTTCATACCTTTCTGGTCCCTGGACATTTTCTCATTATTCATTGCTATTTACAGTTCTCTCAGTTTTCAGCCATTTGTGAAGTTAATTTTAGTGTTGTTTACTCTTTTCCTCCAAATCATTAATGAAGATAAAACATTCAATGAAATTGAGTTGTGCAGTCATTTCTGGAAAATTCCACTGAGGCTTGCTCTTGTTCCAAATAATAATCCTTAATTTAAGCTTGTTATCACCCCTTCAGTCAGTGGTTCACAGTGGTTGACTTTGATATGCAGTCAAAGTTTGTGTTCCTTTGATTTCAGTTTTTCACAAAGATTTCCTTGAGGTAACCCAGTCTCACTCCTCAAAAAAGCAATACAGCGGTAATCAAAGATATGCAAAAGCATTAGGGAGGAGTTTGTGTTTTTCATGGGTAAAATTTATACATTTAAAAAGTCAGTACTTGGGGTGCCTGTTTGGCTCAGTGGGTTAAGCCTCTGCCTTCAGCTCAGGTCATGATCCCAGGGTCCTGGGATCGAGTCCCCCCCAACCCCCTCTGCTCAGCAGGGAGCCTGCTTCCCTTCCTCTCTCTCTCTCTGCCTGCCTCTCTGCCTACCTGTGATCTCTGTCTGTCAAATTTAAAAAAAAAATTAAAAAAAAAATCAGTACTTACTTCTGCAGAAGGGTGCTGAATTGCCTATTTCTGTTAAATACTTTTCTAAGACAGTCTGGCAGTTAAACATGGACACCAGAGGAGGCTTTATCCTTTTTACCAGGATTGTGAATTTAGCCTGAGAATATACTTTGGAAGGAAGAAAAAAACCTTTTGCATGGAAATCGTGATTGAAGGAGTAACCTTCATGTTATAAAGTAGGAACAACACAGGGGCCGCCTGGGTGGTTCAGTGGGTTAAGCAGCTGACTCTTGATTTTGGCTCAGATCATGATCTCAGGCCCCTGGGATCGAGCCCCTTATGGGGCTCCACGGTCAGTGGGGAGTCTGCTTGAGATTCTCTCCCTTCTTCTCCCTCTGCCCCACCCCTCACACGTGCTGTCTCTCCCTCTCTAAAACAAATAAGTAAATCTTTAAAAAATTAAATTAAAAAAAAAGCTAATGATGTATTATATGTCAACTAACTGAACATAATAAAAAAAAGAAAACAAAAACACTAATTCAAGAAGAAAAAAATAAAATATATTTCAAAATTAAAAAAATAAAATGGGAACAACCCAAATCCACCTGCAATAGGAGAATTATTAGATAAATTAGGTGCATCAGCTGAATGAATGGGAAGTAATAAACACATAGGACAATCTAAACAGCTGGTGGCTGCTATTATGATTGTTAATTAGTACATATTAGTAACCTTGGTGCTGTCCATCTCAGACCCTAGGAACAAGTTGCTTTTCCCATGATGCTATGGTGGGGACACCAGTTCACTAGAAAGAACATATGTTGTCCTAAAATAATTATGAAGAAATGAAATTAAGACTAATGGTTGCAACGTAGAGAATGCTAGAACATGGTTTGCTATAAATAAGAACTTTATAAGGGAACTCTTCGATGCTGACTGTCCAGAGCAACGTTATTCACCCTAGCCCCAGAGTGGAATCAGCCCTCATGCCCAGCAGCTGACGATTACATAAAGAGAATGTGGTAGATCAGAGAGTGGAATGTTAGTTACAAGGAGAGGAAGTACTGATACACACCACGACATGGATGAACCTTGAAAATATTGGGCTAAGGGAAGGAAGCCAGGAACAAGGGTTTACTTTTCAAGATTCCATTTACAGAAGCTCCCTGACTTGGGATGATTCAATTTAGGGTTTTTGGACTTTATGGTAGTGTGAAAAGGCTAGGCATTCAGGAAATCATACTTTGATTTTTGAATTTGGATTTTCTCCCGGACCAGTGGTAAGAGGTACTGTCTTCTGATGCTGGGAGGAGGCAGCCACAGCTCTCCATCAGCCCTGTGATCATGAGGGTCAGCAACCTGCACACGGACATCCCTTCTGTCCCCAGCCAGCTGCTCTGTCTCTCACTTTCAGTACAGTATTTGGTAAGTTACATGAGCTGTTGACACTGTGTGTTAGATGATTGTGCCCAACTGTAGGCTGATGTGTTTGGAGTATGTTTGTGGCAGGCGAGGCTAAGCTACAATATCAGATAGTTTAGGTGTAGTAAATGTGTTTTCAGCTTAGGTGAGTTTATTGGAATAGCGACCTCATCGTAAGTCAAGAAAGATCTGTATACAACATGTGCAGACTAGGCAAGTCCACAGAGATGGAAAGTAGGGTAGTGATTACTTAGAGCTGAGGAGGAATGGAGGAGTGAGGAGTGTCTGCCATAGGGTGTGGGGTTTCTTTTGTGCGATAATGAAAATGTGCTAGAATTGATTGTAGCGATGGTTGCTACAACTCTGTGACTATAAAAACCATTGAATTGTGCACTTTAAATGGGTGAATTGAATGGCATGTGAATTATATCTCTATAAAGCTGGGACCAAAAAAGGTTGAAATAAGCAGACTACACAAAATGCAATTATTTAACCGGTTTCTCTAATAGGCAATAATTCAACCTGTAGCAAGACCTAAAAGAATAGAATGCCTCTGTACTGATGTAGATAATTCTTTCTTAATAAAATCCTGACTCCTCATAACTGTTCTGTGGCTTGGTACAATTCTGATTTTAACTTCCCTCATGGTTTTCAAGCAGTGAAAGCAGTTTTAGGGAAAGTACAAGACCCAGCAAACCACCCGAACCTTTAAAACCCAAAGCTTTTAAACCATTTGGTTTCCTTGGAAGTTTAGGAACCGTATCAGTTAAAATTAGGTTTGGCTGAGAAATAACAGAAACCTCTAGACAATAATGAATTATACAAAATGGGTAGAAATTCACTTTTCCCCTGTGTAAATAGAGGGGAATATAGATAATGCTGGGTGGATAAGGCACTTAGTTGGTCACTGAGTCCCAGATCCTTTCTAGAAACATTTCAGTATTTTAAAACAGCATTCACCTAATAGTCTTTGGTGGCTGCTCAGGTCTTGCCAATGCATCAGCATTCCAGCTAGAAGTGGGAAGGACAGAGGGAAGAGAAGGACATAGCTCTTCCATGTATGCATTTGTCCTAGAAACTGGAGGCAATTTTCTTCATGTGACTCCTTGCTAGAACTTCTAGTCACATGCCATAATTAGCTGCCAGGGAGGCTAGAAATGTTTGTATTTTGAATGGCCAAGTGCCCAGCTAAAATTTGAAGGTGAGAATGGGTACCAGGGGCTAGCGTTCCCTGATACAAAGTCTCTCTGTTCTTAAATTTTCATGGGAGGATGTAGGAGGACGTGTATTCAGAATCCTTGGGTTTGGAGACCCAGAAAATCACTGCACATCTGTGAAACTGTTTCCTTTCGAACAAAGCAAGAAAATACATTTCTCTCTCCTTATCTTGCAGAAGGGGTTGAACGTGATAAAAATGGTGACAGGGTTTTGACAAGCTAGGAAGCGGTACACCACTGATAGATTTAGCCTGAGAGAGAGTACATAAAGGTAGCATACGGTAACCGTTTTGAAATGTCTGAAGGAATTCCCAGGGAATACAGAAAGAGGTTTTTTGTTTTGTTTTGTTTTGTTTTGTTTTGTTTGTTTGTTTTTAACACCTCTGTCACTCCAGAGGGCAACACGGGCAACCAAGTCTGTGTCAGGTAAGCCAGTGGCTTTCCTAGAACAACTCCCTTGCTACCCCTTCCTGATAAATCGGCATTCCCTTTCTTCTTCCTCCTTTCCTTCCCTGCATCTAGGATCTCAGGGAGACCGTGTAGATGGCTTGCTGACATGCAGGCTATCTAGACTGAAAAGCAAAGTGTGGAAGAAAGATTGGACGATTGTAAGGTGGAACTCTGCTTTTCAACAGAGGAAAAAACATGGGATTTGGTACAAGGTAGTACGTTCCCTGGGAGCTCCTTCAAAGTGGATCTCCCGTCTTAATTGAGTCTGGGTCCCCAGAGCCTTCCCTGGGCTGGGTGCAGAGCCTTGTTTCAATGAAGACCTACTGAACTGTTGTTCAACCTGAGCCTTGTTTGAAAGCTCAGCGTGGTCACTGAAGAGCTAAGGACCCGGGTGTCACTTTACTTCTTTGTGTTTCTCTTTCCTCCTCTGTAAAAATGAAGGCATTAAGGGTTGAGAGGATCCAGTGGGATGAAAACACAGCGTCACTGCCTGCGTCAGTTTCCTGATTCTTCTGGAACACACCGCCACACACTTGGGGGCTTAAGACAACAGAAACGCAATCTGTCACTGTCTGGAGGCCCGTAGGGCTGCATTTCCTCTGGAGGCTCTAGGGGAGAGCCCTTCTTCGCCTCTTCCAGGTTCTGGGGATCTGCCGATAGTGTTCCTTTCTTTGTGACACACATCCCCCCCATCTCTGGCTCCTTCTTCACATGGCCTTTCCTCTTTGCTGTGTTGTTCCTCTTCTGTCTGTGAAGGACATCTGTCATTGGATTGAGGGCCCACTGGGTAACCAGGGTGGTCTCATCTCAAGATTGTTAACTAAATTACATCTTCAAAGATTCTTTTCCCCCATAAGTTCACCTCCACAGGATTTGGACTTCTGCGGATTTGGACTTACGCTTTGGGGAGGGGAGGGCACCGTTGGAAATCCTTAGTGAGAGTCTCCTGTGCACTGAGCTCTTTGCAGAGCCCTAGGGCAGACTACAGGGTGGCTGATATGTAATATCTACCTTTGAGAAGCTTACCCTAGAAGAAAGAGTTTGAAATAAATAAAAACAATAATCGCTCATAGGAGAAGAAGGGTAAATAAAGAGAGGTTGGACTATAGAACCCTGTGGCATGAAAAGAACACGTCAACATGGGAAAGAAAGACTCTCCAAGCTTTTACCTTCTTAAATACACCATACGGTTTTTGAAACATTCTTTGAAGGTTGACTACCCTCAGCTCAGAGACAATCGTTCTTGAGAGTGCAGTGTTTCAGAATGTTCTGGCAGGGTGAATGCTTTCAGGGAGGGAGGCAAACATTGAAATGTATTTGTAGATTGAGGGAGGGGCAGGGCGTGGAAAGATACCAATTGTATTATTAATAAAATTGATCCAAGGTAGGCCAGTGGAAATAGGAGGAGGAATTACATCAATAAGACAAATGGTGCCTCCTGTAACCTTGAACTCGGTATTGATAGAAGGGTGGATGGGGAGATTTGGGGCAATCGATGAAGCTATCTCTAAAATCTCAAGGTAATTGATCGAAAGAGAGTAAAGAAAACAGGTAAGAACAGTTTCAGCCTTTCATCTTTGCAAATGAGGCCATACTGCTGATCACCTGTTCTTAAAATCGTACGCCGGATACAAGCTTCGGGAGGCAAAAAAAAAAAAACGGTGTCACGCAATCTGAAAATAGGTTAGGCTGCTCTGTTGTATTAATAGGAAGAGAATGATCTAGTTCATGCATTCTAAGTAGTTCAACCTTTAGGGAGGCAATCAAATTAGCCCCATTCAGGATGATGGAACCCTTTCTTTCACCATCTTAAACACCCACCCTTATGGTTCTTCTTACGTCAATGAAGAATATGAAAATATTTAATCAGCGTGCTCTGATGCTCATGCGAAGTGCACGATGGGGGCTGTGCGGTCCAGCTTCACCGGGGACGGCTCCTGCTCCCTCCTCCACAAACTCCTCGCTGACCTTTGAACTTCTGAACCAAGGCTCTACAGACGCTCAAACCTTTGCCCTATTGTCATTCTCTGCCATCTTTCTTGAATCTACAGGATCTCATAAATCTTACATTTTGGATGAGGTAGGAAAAGTTGGATGGACTCTTCTATGTGTAACTATGTGTGGTACCTCTTTGTTACTGGAAATTCTCAGAAAATGGGTTGATCTTATTATCAGATATTTTTAGATAGGGAGATATTGGGGGCAGCACCTGGCCGACATTCTTTTCTCCTTATGCCAATACATTCACCCTCATTTTCTTTTTTAAATCATTACCCATCCTCGGCTATCCATTCACTCTTTGCTTAGTGAGCTCCTGCCGTGTGCTTTGTACTATGATAGGTGTGAGGGATAGAGTGGTGAGTCAGGTGGATAGGATTCCCATCCCAATGGAGTCTATACCCTAGAAGGGAAAATGGGCAATAAATAAATACATAATTTATGGAAGAAATAAATGTTATCCAGAAAAATTAGGTAATAGAATTTGGCTGGGAAAGATGGGAAAAGAAGAATATGTGGCAGGAAAATTTTCTTTGAGGCAGTTCAGTGACATAGAATACTGAAGAAGTGAGAGAGCAAGCTGTGTGAGAGTTGTCAGGGGCAAGTGTTCCAGGCAGAGGATAAGGTAGGTGCAAAGGCCCTATGGTAGCAACTAGTTTGATGTCTTCAAGAAACAGCACGAATAGCATGGCTGAAGTAGAGTAAGCAAGGGTGAGTGAAGTGACAGTGGGGGCTGTATCAGGTAGGACCTTATGGGTCCTAGAAAATAAAATGTGGCTCTTATTCTGAGTGAGTGTATGTCCCTGGAGGGTATTGATAGGAGAAAGATTTATGTCTTTTACAGATGACTCAAGCTGCCGTGTGGGGAATGAACTACAGGAAGAAAAATAAAGAAGCTGAGAATTCAGTTAGGAGGGTACTACAAACATGAAAAGTGATTAGATGGGGCATGTGTTTTGCAGGAGGAGCTAAAAGGACTGTTGGATTGGACAAGTGAGAGGTAGAGAGGAATCAAGGATGACCCCCACGTTTCTGTCTTCAGCAACATGGTGCATGTGGTGCCATTTAATGACTTTGGGAAGACAAAAAGAAGTATGGGCCTGGGGTAGAAAAGGGACTATTCTATTTTGGAAACGTACCTTTGAAATGATTAATAGGTAAGTAGAGATGTGTGAAGGAGGCAGTTGGATACGTGAGTCTGGAGTTTTGGAGAGAGGTCAGAACTATGGGCATGCATTAGGGGTCTTCAGGATGTAGATGATATTTAAAGGTATGGGACCACGTGAAATCATTTAGGGAGGAATTGTAGACAGAAAAAACAGGAGCAAGGACAAAGTCACGAGGTCTTCTTTGAAGTTCAAGGTGATCTGACTTGTCCTGCAGCTCCAGGTATAAAATCATGTAATCTGAAACATCCTTCAGAGCTAATCTTCATGACTTCTGAAGGTATTCAGAGGAAGATGCTCTCTTGTGGGCTGGACTTGAATCCAGACATATTAAGTAAGCCTGGGATTTCTGAAGGCCAGCTGTTGAAGAGAGTCTGCCTGATAAAGAAGCCAATAGGAAGAAAAGCAGAGCCAGTAGATGGAGAGAAACAGTCCTGATCACATAACCCGAAGGCCTGGATCCAGCCATACCTGAAGCTCAGTTTACTCCTGTTTTTTCCTGTTACATGAATCAGTAATATCCCCCTTTTATTTAAGCCATTCAAGTTGGATTTTTATGTCTCCCAGCACCCTACCATGTACCCTATGTAGGGTAACCCTTACATAGGGTATCCCTATGTAGGGTAATAGACAACCCTGGTCCCCAGCTGTTAGTGACACAGCTGGGCTCAATCCCCACCTGCCTGGTGGTCCACATCTTCTTGCCTTAGGGCTTGTACCCATCCTCTCCAAAGCATTTGAACTTAACCTTTTAACACTGTGCTGGCAAAATAAATCCACATGCAGGACGCTCTGGGTTTTCCATTTTCAACTTGTGCCTTTGAACCAGTAAGAAGGCTCCAGGCAGTCAAGGCAAAGCAGCACGCCAGGGAGTAGTTTAAAAAGCCTGAGGACAGGATGCTTCTCAGCAGGGAGTACACAGATCTCTGGCTTGAGACAGAGGGCTGGCACTGCGTGAACGGTCTTCTGTCTGGGCGTTCTTCTTGCCTGGAATTTGACCCATGCAACTCCGAGGACCTTCATGTGCCTGGACCATCTCCCTGCTTTGGCCTGATACGGTGACTTGAGTCTCCACATTTCAGCTCCAGTTTCTGGGCTCTGACCCAGGGTCCAGACTCTGACCCTCTACCTGCCTGCGTTCTAAGACTTATTCCTTGCATTTTGCATCTGGCTGAGCATATCCATTCAATTTCATGATCACATACTGATCATGAAATAGATTGTGGGTTCTGAATCAAACACTTGGAGTGAAACCCTCAGTCATCACTTACTAGCTGTGCAAACGTGTATGGTGAATCTCTCTGAGCCTCAGGTTTTTTTTTTTTTTTCCTATTAAAGGGGTACAAGAAACCATACTTCATTTTATTTATAGAGAGCACTTGGCATCGCTCTGAGGAAATGCATGAGCACTGAAATTCGATCTGTGTTCCCACTCAAGGTCTTGTGCTAGGACCCTCTCTTTGCCTCCGTCTTTGCTCTCGATTTCCCCATTCCTCTGTGGGTTCTCTCTCCTAGTCTCCCAGCAGGCTTTTTGGGTCTTGCCTCCCTTCTCACATGTGCCTTGCCTGCTTTCATTGGAGGTCACTAATGCTGACCTGAGGGGGGAAAAAAAAATCCATCTTTTCCCTCTGCTGACCCTCTTGGTTTTGCCACCAGAGCTCTGTCTTATTTTCATTGACAAATACCGCTCCCTATTGTCAACAAGACATCCCGGGCTCTGTTTCAGTGGGAGCCGGTGAACTTCCGAAGTCACTCAGCCTGCAGCCTTCCACTTTACAACACCCTCCATGGTGCACCATAATTGCCTGGAAATGCATGGCGTCTCCCATCTTGTTGCTTAATTAAAATTCAGTTCTGTTCAACAGTCACAATTAAGAGGTGTTTTTGTCTTCCTCTCTTCTGCTATCATTCGAGAACCCCTGCTCGTGATGCCTCCTTGATTATTCGGGGAAATTGTCTGAAATTTTTTTGTGGGCTGTGCATCTTTGGCACAACTCCTAGAGAAGAAAGCCAGTAGGTTCTACTGAGAACACTCGATGTGATACTTCTTGTTGGCTACTTTATTTGACGCCGATTTGGCAGGTCCTTTCATCCTCATTCATTCTGGGAAGGAATGGAGGCTCAAGGAGGTTAGGTAGCTTACCTAAGGCAGCCCCGCTTGTCAGGGCAGGATCAAGGATTGAAAACACAGAGTCAGCTCTCTCCCATGCCGTCCTGACAGGAATGCTAAAGCAGGGAGAGATAGGTTGAAGACACTGCCCTCCCAAGGGTGAGTTCTTAAATATCTGAAGGCTTTCCAGGAGTAGTTCACAATGTTGACTGGAGGGTGGGGGAAATCCAAAGTTTGTAACCCTGAACCTCTAAAGTTTCTGAGAACTAGCAAAAGAATTGGTGTGTCTTATAACAATTTCAGTCCCCTCAACACCCAGAGTAAGTCAAAACAGTGTGGGCCAAGAGTTCTGTGCCACAAGCACTCACAGAGGTCTAATCAAGACTTGTTCAATGAAAAAAAAAAAAAACAAAACTTGGCATATTGACTTAAAAATCAGTGTCTCTCAATGCTCTTGAGGAAGGTGGCAATCCCCATAGTCCTGGAAGGGATGCCATTCTCTCCTCAGTAGGACTTATGCGAGCTGAAGTCGGACTTTGAGTTAGCATTTGAAAATTATAGAATTATTTCCCTGAACTAGTCTCTTCTCTGTAGTCCCAGTGCTAAGCAAGGTTGACTCTGGCTTCCCTTCCCCACTTCTCCCGGTGTAATCATCTCTCCAGTTGAAGAGCAAAGGGCGGGCCACCGATCCGGAAGTTTTGCTGCATTAGAGCTAATCACGCTGCGATGGAATCCCACTCAGCCTTGACCTCATATCTCTCTGCACACACAAGCCTTTCTCCATGAGGCCGCCTGCCTGCTCTGAGCTTCACTGTGCCTAATCAGACGTGTCACACCTCCACTGAGGTAAATTGGGTTTATTGGAGAAGGGAAATAAAATTAAGTCTGTTTAGGAATTAATTGTGACTGTCTAAGCTTAATCTATCATATTATCCCATTGTGGTGCATCGAGGTCAAAATCCAGTGACCCAGTTTAAAAAAGATACAGCCTTTCCAGCTAGAAAATAGGCATTGTGTTTGGGGCAGCAAAAAGAGCAAAAGGAAAGTGAAAATTTAGGAATTAAAAGGGATAAGATCCAGGTATCAGCTGATCCACGGTAGAAGAGAATGAAAAGCAAAGTAACAGAGACCAAATACCCCAGACTTGGTTTGTCCACAGATACAGGTGTGGTGGCTGGTAGATAATTAGGAGATCAGTCAGTATATATTTAAATTAATGGAAAAATGAACAAGTGGGTGAACTGTCATCAACTTTACCACCATGATCTGAAGGTCTTAGTTGGGTCACCAGTGAACCAGGTTTCACGGTAGGTACTCTCCATTCAAGTGCAAAACAAGGATTTATTAGATGCCTGCTGTATACCAGGAACTGTGTCAAGTGCTAGGGACACAGGAGAGACCCAGTGCTTGCTGTCCTCTAGCCTGTAGTCTCGGAGGGAACATGACATCACAAGCAGTCAAGATAAAGTCAACCTCTGTGACCCGAGGCACCTGGTGCTGGCCCAGAGTGTAGCTGGTGAGAGCTGAGTCAGGGCACTGGAGGCCTGATCACACAGCCTAACCTGACTTGGAAAAATGGACAGAGGTCAAGGGGAGGAGTACACAAATAGTTAAGTCAGTTATTGATAGGGTTATTGATCAGAATGGTTCTTGTTGCACTTGTTTTCCTGGTGTAGCTCTAATAGTGCTCACTTTGACTTCCCAAAGTGCCTAATTTGAGTGATAAATTATATAGTCACTCCGGTTATTGAAAATCTCTGTGGACTGCTGATGCATTCGAGAGAGTGGTGATTGGTAGCAACCAGCTAGAGGTTTTGTACAGTAGAGCACAAAGAGAGCCTCTGTTGGACCAGGATGGTCGGTTGAGAAATCCTGTGTTGAATAAACTCTGGGCTTTAAGAAAGGTCAACAAAGTGGATCTCTACTTCTTCACCTTGAGCATGTTGATCCTTTGAGAAACCTCTATGTGTTGCTACTCTTTGTCCTGCCTGGTGTGAGTCTTTGTTCCTGATTTCCTAACAGGGTAAGAAAGAGAGAGAGAACAAGCAGATTGTAGGTTTTAGGTCGGAGGTCAGTGGAGATCAGCAATCTGGTTTAAGTAAGCATTCATTGGTCACCTGCAGGTAAGGATATCTACAAAATAAAGGTAATTAGAAAGTTCCTTGTAATGCATCACCCAGCTGGAAACTAATGAGTGATGGAGACCCAGTGAAGAAGAGAGACAGCCTAATTAGACTAAGTGGGAATTCCTTCTGGAACAGGGAAGTGTCAAGAATCAGGGAGAAATAATTTTCTTTCCAATAGCATTCGGAACCAAATAAATTCATTTTTTTTTTAGTGCAATTATATAAGTTCTTTTACAAAATAAAATATCAATATTTCCTTTGTAAAGGGAAAAGACTCTCAACACACACACACACACACACACACACACACACGTTAAGCAATATTTAGGGAGTAAAAAGAAGGAAGAAATCTGGGCAAAGGCTTAGATCCCATAACTTGTAATAAATTTGCAGATAGGATGCAAGTACTAAGGAACTCTCATTTCTTGGTGAATTGATCCAGGTTTTTCCTCTCAGATTTTCTCTCCAGCTTCTCACTGAAATCATTATCATAAATGAACATTAGAGTTGTTAGTCTTCTCAAGACATCAGGGGGTAGTGGTGTTGAAGAATGTCTAATATTTTCATATGATTTTGGAGCCCTGGCTAATACCTATCTACCTATCCATCTACCCATGTATCCATCCATCATCCATCCATCCGTCTGTCCACCCATAATTCATCCATCCACCCATGAATCCATCCACTCATCCATCTACCCATCCATCCATGGAGGCACGACACAGCGTGACACGTCCAGCTTCAAGTTTTGGTTCAGCCACTTGGGAGTAATATAACAAGTCTTCTAACATCTAGAAGATTCCATTTATTCATTTGCAAAATAATCATACCTGCTTCACCTCATTGTGAGAATTTAATAGGTATTCTGTTAAATATTCTAATAAAAATAAAAATTCTAATAAATACAAGTTATTATAATAAAAAATAACTCACTTGTTTATTTTAAAAAGTATCACATGATTACTCTATGTTCTCCGATTTTTTTCTTCCTAAGACAAGTCAGTCACAGTTGCTGCCTTCAGGGGGTTCATATTCTAGCTGGGAGACTGAGGTTTATATTGATGTATGAAATATTTATTTTGTGCTGAAATGAAGATGTGAAATATGCTGTTAGGGGAGCCGTGAGGGGGAACAGTAACTCCGTGTGATCATGAAGAGATGGCAACCTGAGCAGGTTTTCACTGAGAAGACGGTCAAATGGGAAGATGAGTTAGAGAAGGGGTCAGTGGACTCCTAGTATAACCCACTTCAAATTTCAAGTTGACTTTGATTTAATCCTTTTAAGATACCCTGTAACCTCCTTTGGGTAAATTTGCAAAAGAACAGGACCGAGTCTTGTATAAGGTAGGTACTTTTTTATATCACTCGTATTGAACAAAGATTTGGAGGGTGTCTGGCACACAGCCAGATAGCAAAAATTAGGGATGAGTAGGATGTGGTTCTTATTCCCAAGGAGCTCCTGTCTGGAAGAGAAGAGAAACAAAGACACTTGTTACAGCAAAATATGGTGAATATCATGATATATGGAATGGGGTTACATGGGGGGGGCTGAAGAATTCTCCAGGAATACAGCTATGGATCATGGATTCTGGATGGAGGGACCTGAATAAAGATGGGAATAAAGGCAAGAGAAGGCCTATTCTGCAGGGAAACTCAACTGTGTTGGTGTTAGTGGAGTATTACAAGTGGGGATCAGAAGTCCTGCGTCGGGTCAGATCTCTTGGGACATTTTCAGGAACTTGGAATTTATCCAATGATTAAAGGAGCCATTGAAGGGTTTTAGACAGGAGCAGTACAGCCACATGGGCATTTTGAAAAGATTGGTGTGGCTCGTGTTGAGGATGGACAAGCATGTCAAGATGAGAGAGAAAGAGAGGAGGAACAAGACTTAGCAGTGTTCTGGGAGAAAGAGAATGAGGACCTCATCGAGGGCAGAAGTAGGCGAGTCAGAAAGAGTTGAACTGGCTTCTGAAATATCGACCCTTGAAAAACATGGGTTTGAACTGTGTGGGTCCACTTCTGTGTGGAGCTTTAATGTTACGGGACTGTAAATACATTTCTAATTTCTTGTGATTTCCTTAACATTGGTCTTTCCTCTGGCTTACTTTATTGTAAGAATACAGTATCAGATATATACAACACACAAAATAAGTGTTCATCCACCATTTTTCTTATCAGGAAGCCTTCTGGTCAACAGTAAGCTACTCGTAGTTACGTTTCTGCAGAGTCAGAAGTTATACTTGGAATTCCGACGGTGTAGGGAGTCAGAGCCCCACCACCCCCGTGTTGTTCGAGGGTCAGTTGTACTTCGAATCTAAAATCGGTTTCGAGACATCTCAGCCCTGAGCATCTCATTATAGAGCTGCTTCCACTGTAAGGGTATGGGAGGGCAAGACCCCCCAAGAGCAGCCTGGTGCTAGACCCTAGACCCCAAGCTGGAGAACTCTACTCCCATAGATCACCACCCTTTGAACACAATGTGTCTGAGCTCCTTGCCAATTTCAGTTCCTAGAGGACAGAGTCCTTGTATTGTAAAACACAAATCACTAAACTCTAGCTTTCAGATATTTCTGAGCACATGCTGTGTTTTTTTTCATTTCTGCAGCCTAAGCTTCCATATTTCTCACTGAGTGGGCAGAGTGCATGTGGCTGAGACCTTGGTGCCTGTGTTCTTTCGGAAAGTACAAGTTAAGCAAAGGGTCTTCAATAATTTACAACTGTCCTAAATTTTTCCAGCTGTCTCCCTTCTTCCATCTCTCCAAGGGATGCAAAAAGCAGCCTCTAGCACTCTAAAATGTTCATATTTCTAGAAGCTCTGGGAGCAAGAAAAAAAAAAACTGCAAGTGTTCCCTCTTGAAATATTCCTCCTATCATATTTTTCTTCCCCTTCATACGCAACGATGGCAGGTAATAGTCACCATCTTAGAGAAAAACGTGGTCTAATGAAAAGATCTTGCATTTTTACTGTGGTGACATTGAATCGGAGATGGTTAGAGCTGAAATCTGAATTTAGAAGTAAATCTACTTTCGAGATGAACACCTGGCACGCGCACTGTAATTCTCCTCGCCCACACCCCTGGCAGACATCACTGACCCATCACTAGAGTCTTTTTCTCTGCACCTGGGTGTAGCTTCAGTGCTGTCAATACAGAATTTAAGTGATTGCTCATTGATTGCAGTTGGCATGTCAGAACTCGTTTGTCACCCCTGATTTGGTCGCAGCAATTGTACAGAGGAAAGGAGCAGTGGAAATGACCCAGCACCACCCACTGGCAGGTTTCATGGCCAAGACCTGGCTGCAGGTGCTTTACTCCCAAATCAGGAAGTAAGAACCTTCTAGTCCCAACTCTGGATCTTTCTTTCGTATGTCTCCGTGTCTCTGCAACCCCCAGAATCTCGGTGTCTTTTTCTTTGAACCTCTGAGCATCTGTCTGCTTTCTGATCATCTTTGAGCAGCTGACCATCTCTTTGCCCATCCCTGCTTCACTGTTCCTCCCATCTTCCTACTGTCTAGCTTAGCTTTGGGCCCTGGGAATTCTCTTGACCTGGTCTGTACGTAAGGTGGGGGATTGTGGTTCCTGTTGCGCACCAGGGGACTTTAGAGTGTAGTTGCTAACCATGATGGGAAAGAAAGCTCAGGAAACTCATAACCACAGGGGAAGATAAAGTCATGGTTTCAACTGTGAATTTGTCAAAGCAAGACTTTTCTGGGACAGCAGAAATGTTGAAGCACATTTGTGCATAGACAACCCCTATTTAATTGGCCTTGGGAGAGAGCTCCCTGCAGAGGTAGGAAAAGAACTGAAAGAAAGGGACAAGGATGAAATGGGAGTTCACTGCGTGTAGAGGCTAGTGGTGACTTCTGCATATTTGGCAGTTTTGCTCTGTTTTTTTTTGTGTGTGTGTCGGAAAGGGGGCGGTATCCTCGCACTGTTTTCACTCAGCTTCTAGGAAGGACCTGCAGGAGCTTGGGGTTAGGGGAGTGCTCATAGCATCATCATGCTCAGTGAGGGGGGTTCCTGGGTCCTGTCCACCCCCAAGCTCCTGTCTACATCACGGGGCTTCATTTCCTAACTAGTCCTTGGTTTCTAAGCCAAGGACCCACCTCCACCTTTGACTCATGCCTTTCTCCTCAGACAACGAGCTGACTTTCTCAGTGTATGAGTTACAGCTGGATGGACATAGCCAAACACGTGTCACCTAAACAAGCGGAAATAACTTAGTTTACATCAAAAGACATCTTCACGTTGAGGCATGCCCTGAAGAAAGATGCCATCCCACCGCAGTCTTGCTGGTCCTGCCACAGAGCACCACGCTTTCCTAGAGCACTTTTTTCCTTCTCTCCCCTGGAGCCTTCCTGCATCTTGGGTGCAAGGTTTCCTCTTGAAGACAGGAAATCAGAGGTGCGAGTCTACAACACCAGTGCTTAGACTGGACTGCACAATGGAATCACCTGGGGTGTTTAAAAAAAAAATCTCTCCCTCAGGTCATGAGGTCTCTCCCTCAGGTCATGAGATTCTGAGGTAGCTGGTCTTGAGAGTGGCCTGAACTGTGGGGAGTTTTAAAAATCTTCCAGATGATTTTTTTTTTAAGATTTTATTTATTTATTTGAGAGTGAGTGAGTGAGAAAGAGAGAGCATGAGAGGGGGAGAGGGGGCAGAAGATGAAGCAGACTCCCTGCTGAGCAGAGAGCCCCATGTGGGGCTCCCTACTGGGACTCCAGAATCATGACCCGGGCCGAAGGCAGACACTAAACTGAATGAGCCACTCAGTCGCCCATCTCCCCATATGATTCTTACATGAACTACATTGCTTTCTAGTTCCTAGCTTTGCCCAACCCCACCAGTTTTCCTTCTTTGGATTTCTTTTATGATTTCTACTAAAATGGAAGCTTCAAGCATCCCCTACCACTTGTATCATCAGTCCGTTCAAGCTTGGGATGCAGTTATCCCCGCAATGGCTACAAGCCAGAAGCAGGTAGTGCCCTCAGTTAGTGGCCGGATTGGCCATATTTGGAACATCTCTATTTTCTGCTCCAGTGGCCCCACTGGGGGGCTTTTCAGCAGTGGGGAACATCTCATACACAGGGAGGTGATGTTACATGTATCATCAAAAGAGGAGGAAACATACCTAGTGGAAAAAAATGGATCCTTGCCTTTTTCAAAAGTGAATTACCAGAAACCCTTTCATGTGGAGGACCACACAATCGCCAAGGTATAACGGCTCACCTGCGGGAAAAAGAGCACAGTGTGGGGGATAGTTGAGTCACTTCAAGGGGCAGATGTCAGATTGGGATTTGGGTGTGTGCACCTGCACTCAAACGTGAAACACACTTTGATGGCAACTACAAGTTCTTTAACTTCTCGAGCTGACATCTCCTCCATAGGGTGGGTTTAATCAAACCTACCTAACGAAAGTATTTTGAGGATTAAAATGAATTATGAATTTAAGGTTTATGGCACATATTAGCCCTAGAGCTCTTAAAAGTCTGCAGGGAAATGTAAAACCTCAATTAAAAATCAGGAAGAACATGAATGGGTAATTTGTTGAAGAAAAAAATATGGGGCTATTAAATAAAAGGAAACACGGCATCAGTAGTAATCAAAATATTTCAATTAAGATGAGAATACTATTCTTTTATCTTAATAAATTGCCTATGACTTATGTTGTAATGAGGAAGTTTCTCTTATACAATGTTAATGGGAGTATAAATTGATTTAGTCTTTCTCAAAAGCAGTTTGGCAATATCAGAACCCTTAAAAAGTTTTTGTTTTTTTTTAAACTGGAGTTTCTGCTTCTTTAATCTATCTTAAGGAACAAAATAGGGTTTTATAGATGTTGACCTCAATGTTATTTATAATAGCAAAACATGGAAATAATCTAATTACCCAAAAGTATGTGAATAGTTAAGTAAATTATGATGCATTTTCAAAACACAGTAATGTCCCTATAAAATTTAACTTATAAAGATTATCTACAGACATAGGAAAAATCTCCTGGTATGTGAAAAAGCAAGATAAACTTTATCTTCAATATTTTGATTCTGTTTAAAAATATTTCATACTTTATTTGTTGAAATGCTTTGGTCTTGCTAGTATCAGACACACTAACTCAAGCTGACTTAAATAATAAAGCAAATTTATAGGCTCATATAATAGAACATAGCCAAAACATGTCAGGCTTCCAAACTGGTTGATTTAGCAGCTCAATGTTTTTATCAAGGATCCAGGTTGTTTCTCAGTCTCTCCTCTGTTGTCCTGAGTGTTGCCTCCATCCTTAGGCTGAAGGTATCATATCCAGACTCTGTGATGTTTGGAGAGGAAAAGAAGGTACATCTCTCTCTCCTCTCTTCCCTCTTCCTCTCCCTCCCTGTCTCTTTGGTTGAGGAAATTCTTCTCACTAGCTCACCTGCAGAGTTCCTCCTCACATTTTATGGCCCTCACTTGGGTATTTCTTATTCCTGAACCAGTGTTTGACCAGGGAAATGAGGCTATACTTAGACCAATTAGAACCAATTCCTGAACCCAGGACTGTGAGTGTCCTGAGGTTCGTGGCTTGTGGAACAGGCAGAGGGAGAATTGGACAAATGGATACTGGTAGGCAACCAGCTCTATCCCTCCATGGTTATGCATCAATCCATGAGGATACACACCTTCCAACTGATCTGACCACCAGGGGGATGTTTGATGGAAAAATACATCTTAAGACATGGATGAAATTTTCAGGTCATAGACATATTTGGTGCTGAGATTTTGACTGAAGACTGGTTCCATGCGGAGCCTTTTCAGAACTCCTGGGAAAGAGTCAAATGCAGAGGGTAGACCAGTTGGGGATGTGCCCTCTGACGACAGAGTTTGTACTACCTGGCTGGTTCTTCTCATCTCTCTGTGTGGGATGCCTGTTGCTTGTCCTTGGATATGGCCTGATTATGGTGATGCGTGTAAGGTTGAAGCTCTACATGAATGAGGAGGCATTAGAGAAGGAGCAGGCTTAGGGCGCCTGGGGGGCTCAGTTGGCTAAGTATCCGACTTTTGGTTCCAGTTCTTTTTTTCCTCTCATAGGGATTATTACCTATACAAATAACTTAAGCCTGAAGATGCAAGGATCTCCATATGTGAAGAGGGCTTATTTAAGGATGAAGCCAACACAGCAAGAAGCAAGGCCAAGAGCAGGGAAAATGGTGAGAGGAGAGAAAGACCATTATGTAAGCAGCTGGACCCAACTCTACTGAAATCAGCAACCATTTTTTTCAGCTACATCAGTCAGTAGGTTCTTACTAGGTGGAGATTTCCTAGTCAATTGCTACTAAAAATGGCCTGGGCTTGGACAACACATGCATGGGGTGTGAGAATAGCATGCCATCTTCAAGATGCATGACCTTGGTCTGTTCCCTTTATCTTTGCTCAGATGCTAAAATGAAGGATAATTGATATTCAAAGTTACTTCCTTTGTGATGATGTCTACTATTCATCAAGTGCTTGCTATCTCCAGATATCAGGCTAATATATTTATACTACTTGTTACTTATCACAGTGTTAGGGGATAGATCCTATATAATACCCATTTTACTTACAGGTAGGTAAACTGAAGTGCAGATAGGGAAGTGGTGGTCCCAAGGTCAGAGAGTCGATAAGTGGTTTAGCTAAGATATGAGCCCAGTGGTCTATCCACTAAAATTGTGCTCTTAAGCACTATACCAAGAAAACCAAACTTTCTCACGGACAGACGGCAGGTGGTGGCTGGAATGAGTCCTGGAAGGGAATCAGGAGACCCTTCCTTCTAGCCTCAGCCCTGTTGCCAAGTTGTAAATCTCCAGACAAGTCACCTCCCCTCTCAGGGCCTTATTTATTTTCATTTATTTAATGAGGGACTTGGCCCAGATGTTCTCTAAAGTCCTATCTAGTTTTTTATTTTATTTTAAATCAATTAATTAACATGCAGTGTATTATTAGTTTCAGAGGTAGAGTTTAGTGATTCATTAGTTGCATAAAACACCCAGTGCTCAATCCATCAAGTGCCCTCCTTAATGCCCATCACCCAGTTTCCCCACCACCCCCAAACTTCTGTGATTTATTGACAGAAGCTATTATAAAGATCATGTTCATTTTCCTCTCTGGACAGTAGATATATTCAAACCACTGAATACTGGGCCTAGAGCTGTTCTCATTCAGACCATAGCTGGCAGAAAAGCAACTAACAGGCAACTTGGCCTTGAACTTACTTTCTTTCAAAATTTAGGGCATTCATGATTTCAGGCCAAGGGAGCACACAGTTCCGTAACTATGGGAATGGTTTTGGGAGAAAGAATAGAGTCAATCAGGGTTTTGGGTTACAAGCAACAGAAACCAGCACTGGATTTCACAGGTGCAAGGAGATTTACTGGAAGGGTATAGGGAACTCACAGATCTAAGGGAGGTTGAGACTCAGTAGGGAAATGAGGAGGAGCTGAGGGGAGCTCAGGAGAACTCAGCATAGGAGTCCCAACCATGGTTCCCAACCAGGAGGTCTGATGCACACACGCCCCTGTGATGATGGCTATAACTCTTCTTTCCACAACACACCTGAGTCTGGGGGTTAGCTTGGCTATGACAGTTGGGTTAGCTTGGCTGACAGGCCCATCCCTAGGCTGTTCTGTGGCAGGTGGAAGGAGATCCCGTAGGTGGTGGTGGGGGGAGTTCTGTAAAGGGAGGTCCCTCCAGGAGGCACACTTCACAAAGACGTGTGTAGAGGCATTCCCTAAAAAGTAGTTGGGTGCTCTTAGGGAATGACTCCTGAGCAGTTAAGATGATAAATACCATCTTGAAGGGTATAAATCACTGTTATAGTTTAGAAATCTCGTTAGCAGATGTAGAGACATTAAAAAAAAAAAACAAGAAAAATCATAGGGTTCTTCCTTATTTCTCCTCTTCTTCTTTTTCTCTTTCTTTCAAGATTTAATTTAATTTCAAATTAGTGCTCATATAGTGCAGTATTGTTTCAGGGTAGAGTTTAGTGATCATCAGTTGCATACAACACCCTGTGTTCACTCCATCAAATGCCCTTCTTAATGCCAATCACCCAGTTACCCCATCCCCTTACCCCCTGCCCATCCAGCAACCCTTGGCTTGTTCCCTAGAGTGAAGAGTCTCTTACAGTTCTCTCCCTTTCCTTCTTCCCATCCACAAATATTTTTGTGAACAATTTTTATGTAGATGGATGTATTTCATGAAACTTCTGTAGCCAGACTCCCTGGATTTGAACTCTATCCCCACTACTGCTTCATTATGGAACTCTAGATAACTTACCGAGCCTCGCTGGGCCCCAGCTCTTTCTTAGGAGCTGCAGTAAACATCTTATAACGTTTGAATGTGGTTGTCATTGCAAAGCTGTATACAGAAAGTGAGATGGGAAGCTTGCCCTCTTGGTGTGCACCATCCAGGAAGGGAGATGAAATTGCAATGATGGGTGTTTAGTCACTGATGTATAAACCATCAGCAAAGTCACAGTAGCAGACAAAACAGGCATGTATTTTTCACTCATGCAGATGCTGGATTGGCTGGGGTTTGGCTGATCTAGGTGAGGCCAGGCTTGGTTTCAAGTCGTAGTTTGGGTGCTTCTCATCTTCCTTGCACCAACATCTACCTTCAGGATGTTCTCCTGGCAAAAGGCAGAAATGCAAAAAGACAGGCCCAACTCTGCAGGTCCATTCCAAGCTTCTCCTCGTATCCCATTCTCTAACAACCCCATTGGCCAAAGCAAGTCACATGTCAAAGCCCAAGGCCAAATAATCTTGGCCACACCAAGAATGCAGATCTATATTCAGAATTCTGTGGGTTGTTTTTTTTTTTTTTTGAAGATTTTATTTATTTATTTGGCAGAGATCACAAGTAGGCAGAGAGGCAGGCAGAGAGAGAGAGAGGGGAGGAAGCAGGCTCCCTGCCAAGCAGAGACCCCGATGAGGAACTCGATCCCAGACCCTGAGATCATGACCCAAGCCGAAGGCAAAGGCTTAACTCACTGAGCCACGCACGTGCCCAAGAGTGCAGATCTATAATATTATCACAGGGTAGTAGGAGGTTTGGGGCCAGTGATTCAACCTACTTTGTGTTTATTCAAGAACAAGAAGAAAGTTAGGGATGTGATAAGAGAGACAAAAGCATCAAAATAACTCAAAAGTGAGAGACCTCACTTTGAACTGGTTGAGAATTCAAGGGACATATTGTGGAAAAGGAAGTGACTGAGATCAGTTTTGTAAGATTAGTAGGAGTTGGATACCCAGGCAATGGAGAAGAGAAGGAAAAATCTAGGAAGAGCGAGTAAAATCAGCAAAGGCACAAAAGCAGGGACACATCCAGGAATAATGAGTAAGTTTGACTTGGCCGGGTTCATGGAGGCAAGGTCTGGTTAACAGGGAAAGTTGGGACTAGGGAGGGCCCTAATCAGTTTATGGACTGAACAAAGCTTATATTTTGGAGAGACCAGAGGGTTCCTTTTAGACTTTCAGGAGCAAGTGACCGTCAATAACTTGTACCAATGAGGGAAATACCTGATCGATGATCCATACAGACAAATGCACAAGCAGGAAGACAGCAGCCCCTACAGAGCACAGTAATGTTATGTGTAGCCATCAGCCAGGCGGGCAACAGCATTAACCATCTGGCATGAATAAATAGAAAAAAATAGTGATTAAGAAGCCCATTTGTTTTGCTTGCTCAGAAGAGGTTGGTGCCCTTCTGTGTTGAAAAGGAGACCTAGTCACAGAAGTTAATGGGTTTAACAGACAGAAGAAAGATGAAGGAATTTAGAGTTAGATCATGGGGCTAAGTCTTAATTCTGTCATTCATTGACTGGGTGACCTTGGACGTGGTATTTCACTTATTATGGGCCTCAGTGTCCTTGTCTGTAAGATGGGGGTTAATAATACCTAGGGCTGTCATGATAAGCAAATAGGATAATATGTGATGTACAGTAACAAAGGTATTTGTGGGAGAGGAAGGAGCCAATGGCCTAGCAGCTAACACATCAATGAGGGAAGAGGAACCTCCTTCCTCTAGAGGAGGTTGAGTAGGTTTTATGTATCATTTGCTCCAATTTTATTCTTCTGTGCTTTTATTTTCTTTTTTTGTCTTTAAGATCTTATTTATTTGAGAGAGAGAGAGAGAACATGAGTAGGGGGAAGGGCAGAGGGAGAGGGACAAGAAGATTCTTAGCTGAGCAAGATACAGGACTCGATCCCAGGACCCTGAGATCCAATTATATTCTTCTGTGCTTTTTTTTTTCTTTTTATTTTTTTTTAAGATTTTATATATTTGAGAGAGAGAGAGGGAGAGAGAGCATGAGCAGGGGAGAGGGAGAGGAAGAGGGACAAGCAGATTCTTAGCTGATTGATGGAGGACTCAATCCCAGGACCCGGAGATCATGACCTGGGCCAAAGGCAGATGCTTAAATGACTGAGCCACGCAAGTGCCCCTCTTCTGTGCTTTTCTATATTTGCCAGCTTGGGAATTTCAGTTGAAGACAGTTTCTGATGTACAGTTCTGCCAGCTGGGCACACGTGGGGCTTGGACTGAGGAGCAAGATGAGCAGGAAGAGTCAGCACAGATGCGAGGTCTGTATGGCCAGTGTCACAACCACCCTGGCATCTAGAGAGGTCAACATTCTGATGGTGGCCTCCTGACCCCCAAGATACTTGTTAGGGGAATTATTCCTGGATCCAGCAGCTGTGGCACTGGCTCCTGGGTCTTGGGTTGTGCAACGAGATATGATCCTGGAAGCAGTAGTTATAACCCTGGCTTCCTGAGCCCCAAAGAGCCTTATTGTTAGAGAGGTACCCTTGATGAGCTGGTTCTGAGGGATTCTTCTAGAATCATTCCTTATCGTTCCATGCCTAGAACTTACTTCTCCAGACCTTCTAATGATTTAATAAGCATTTGATTCCTTGCTTCAAACACCTTTTTATTTTTAAATAAAAAGAAAACTAGAACAGCATTAGCTTTTGTTACCTACAGCTGAGCCTGACTGGCACACTGCAGTGGCTTCATCTCTAAAGACTCCATTTGCACAATCCTTCCTGACCTTTTCAGGCTCTAACTTTCAACAGCCTCCCCAACACCTCTCTTTGGACCATCTGCCATTACCAAATGGTGTCCCTGCCTGTTGGTTTCCTATTCCCAATCCAACCTATATACTGTGGTCAGATTTATCTTCTTAAAACCAAAGTATTGGGGTTCTGGGGGCAGCTCAGTTGGTTAAGCATCTGACTCTTGATTTTGGCTTCAATCATGGTCTCAGGGTCATGGGATCAAGCCCTGAGTTGGGCTTTGTGCTCAACAAAGAGTCTGCTTGAGATTCTCTCTCTCTCTCTCTCTCTGCCCCTTCCCCTTTGTGCTCCCTCCTTCCTTCCCTCACTCTTTCTCAAAAATAAATAAATAAATCTTTTAAAAAAAGGCAAAAAGGTAATCGCATACCTTGTGATTTCTAGTTTTAAATTGGTGGACAGAGCACTGGGTATTATATAAGACTGACGAATCACTGGCCTTTATCTCTGAAACCAATAATACATTATATGTTAATTAGTTGAATTTAAATTTAAAAAAGAAAAAAAAAATGAAGGTCTATAGCTACAAAAAGAATAAATTGGTGGACAGAGATATTGTTTCTCCTTTCTCCACTTGGGGATTACTCTCAAAGCAAGAAGGATTATGTGGAAAGTCTTGAAAGCTCCGTTTCTGATGAAACCAGGGGATATCTGTAACCCTGAGCCACAATAGAACAGCCGAATGCTGTGAAGATCAGATAAGGTGAAGGAAAGTACAAAGGATGCTCACAGCTACAGATCTCAAGAGAATATGGTCAAACATGTTTCTCCCAAGTACTTGGCACATCCAGAGGGCAAATGCAGTGAGCCCTCTTATTTGGAGCAATAGGTATAGCTCTGTGGATTGATGACAGGAGTTTCCCTGGACCCAGTTTCACCTGGAAAAGAAGCAGAGAAGACAGGACCAAATGAGAAATTCACACAGACAAATTATAAATCCAGGAAGCAGCCTACAGGGGAAGCATGGTAGGCAAAACAGAGCCCAGTGCTTTTTGCCTGAGCAAGTTGAAGGATAGAATGACATTTCCTAGGATATGGAAGGGTAGAGATGAAAATTCACTGGGTAAGGTCAAAGGAGAATAGGAGGTAAGGAAGTATAACAGGGATTTTTTTTATAAAGGGGAGAAGAGTGGTGGGGTAGCAGCTGCAGAAAGAGGGGGTTGAGGAGGGTGAGGATTAATTTTATGTGTCAGCTTGGCTGGGTCTGATGTTCCCAGATGTTTGGTTAAATGGTACTACTGGGTATGTTTGTGTGTTTGTGTGTTTCTGAATGGGATTAGCATTTGAATTCGCAGGCTGAGTAAATTCAATTGCCCTCAGTGTGGGTGCATGTCATCCAATCTGTTGAGGGCCCAGATAGAACAAAAAGGTGGAAGAAGGGGGACTTTGCTTTCTCAGCCTGACTGAGCTGAGACGTTGGTCTTCGCCTTCCTCAAACTGGGACATCATCAGTGTTGCCAGTTCTCAGGCCTCCAAACTTAGACTAGAACTCAGAACATTTGGTTCTCCAGGTTCATGGGCTTTTGGACTTGGATTGGAACCAAACTTGCAGACGGCAGACTGTGGGACCTCCCAGCCTCCATAGTTGCATGTGCCAATTCCTCATAATAAATCTTTTAACATATTTTTTGGAAATAGACAAGAACTTTATTTTTAAAACTTTTACACTGGTAATCAGTAGAGAGGAATCTTCTTTAACATGATCTTCTCTTCCACATTTGAAAAGTATCTCATCTTTGTTAAAATTTCCTTGACTTTCTCAAAATCATCTCATTCAAAAGCTCTGCTCACATTGTCAGTCATTTCTGTCTGTTTATGGATATGATACATTGATTGAATCTGTTTCTCTGGAGTACCCTGACTAATACAAGGAGCACAAGCATGCTAATGTGCTGATGGTAATTACTAGAAGAGAGATACTGATAAGGTGGGAGAAAGGGGAGACAAATGTGAGAGCAGTATTCTTATGGAGGTGAGACAGGAGGGGTCCACTGCACAGGAGAAGGACTAGACTTTTATTTTATTTTTATTTTTTTAAAGATTTTATTTATTTATTTGACAGAGATCACAAGCAGGCAGAGAGAGAGTTGGTGGGAAGCAGCATCCCCACCGAGCAGAGAGCCCAATGCAGGGCTGGATCCCAGGACCCCGAGATCATGATCTGAGCCGAAGGCAGAAGCTTTAACCCACTGAGTCACCCGGGCACCCCAGGACTAGACTTTTAATAAGCATATGTGTTTTTTGGTAACAGAAAAGAACACAGTACACAGGAGTAAATCTGGCAGGTTCACATATGTGGTAAGGGAGCATGTTGGAGTTCTCTTCTCATTGCTTCTACTTTTTCCAAGTAACAGAAGGTGTTATTATCAGCTGAGAGGAAAAGTGGGGAAGGACATGTGGGAGGTTTGAGGGGAATGGAGAAAATGCACAACTATTGTCTAGGACAGAGGGAGCAGAAAGGAGCAAAGGAAAAATTATTATTATGCTGTTAGGTATTCCTAAAGGGCCCATTTGAACTTATTGGTCACAAGGCCAAAGCAAACCCAGGCAAAATGTATGTGTGTGCATGTGAGCATATCTTATGAACGCACATGTGTATCTTATGAATGTGTTCACTTCCTTGAATAGGAAGAATTTCACCAAGATTCTTTTTTTCCCCAAGATAATAATATCTGGAAGGTAAAGGAAAAAAAAAGCAAAGTATTTGAAGATGTGTGTAAGGGAACTTAAAACCTGAGTTGGATAAGCGGAGCAATAAGGTTATGAAATGGGGTGCAGTGACGTGGTGGCAGAATCAGGCAACTCAAGGTCCTCGTTGGATCAAATAATCCTTGCTGTTGGAAAACTAGAAAGAATGAGCTGGACACATCAAAAGAGGTAGGGCTTAGGATGGCCGAAACAGCTGAGGACAGAGTGGAATCAGGAGGAATGGTACAAGCGCATGTGGTTATAAGAGCGAGAGCCTAAGTTAGGTGGAGAATGAGATCATTGAAATAGAAGAAACAAAGAAACTTAGAGAATGTGGTATTGGAAGGATCCTACATAAAGATACTGAAATAAATTGGAACAGTAGTGGTGGGAGTTGCTGTGATGCAGTTGCTAAAATCTTTGAGAGATCAGGGGGATTGATCCAGGTTCCTGGAGACAAATGCAGGAAGGGCTGTGGTAGTGAGAGATATAACCTGATGGAAGAAGCATCAAAGCCAAGGTTTTTCAGGCAGAAAGGAGTGAAAATTGTTCAAAAATAAAATCAAAAAACAAAAAAAGCAGTGATGAGTAGGGGGCAAGTACCACACCTCCAGGTTCAGTGGTGCAGAGGAATTTGGGGGAAATTGACCCGCTCTGGAAAGCTCTGTAGGAGATGACTTGTCCTTCGTTAGGGCCAGGCTTCACTTAGAGAAGGAACATGAAGGATCATTCAGAGAAGATGTGAGAATATATGGGATTTTGCTGATAATGGACTATGAGTTCCAGAGGGCAGAGAAGAGAGTTTTCCATAAGTGAGGCAAGGTAGGTGAGTGGTTGAATTAGAGAGTTTACATTGTCATATGGGATTGAGAATCCAAATGAGAAGTGCCATCCAGAGAGTCTTACAGTTCTGGTGATTCTGATGAAGAAATAATACAGGTGTGATAAGGTTGGTCTTGAGTATTTCCTGAGCAATTTGTGGTGATAACATTGTAGGTGTCTTCCTTGTACGTGAGTGTGGGTTGGTTGGAGGTTTGTGTGCCTGTAAAGATCAAGCCAATCTCTGGGACTTCATCATTCTTTCTAGAAAGTATTACTATAAAGCACATTCTAAAGAAGCTGTTTTATCACTATGTTAAAAAAAAAAACCTTGTAAAATTGGTCTAAAGTGGACATAAAAGAGGTCAGGGGAAATATGATAAAACAACAAAAAGTTTAAATGTGAGCTGGCAAAAAAAAAAAGTGAGCTGGCAGAGCTCAGGAAAAGAAAAAAAAAATAAAACCATCACAAGAATGAAGGTTTTGTACAAGAAGAGGCACATGAATAAAGAGTACACATTGCTGAAAATATAATGAGGGACGTGGAAGAGAGATTAAGAAAAGCAACTTAAATGAAATGTCCCCAGACATAGGACAACAATAGATTAGAAACAAAACAACAGTGCTGGAAGTGGATAGAGATACAACATACCCATAACGGATAGTCTGATTTTTTTTTTTTTAACACAGTGGGAAACTACATCTTTTTAAATAGGTGGATGGAAAAATAATCAAAATGTAATTCATGAAAAGTTTCTGGAAATTACATGTATGTGTGCATGTGCATGTGTGCACACGTGCACGCACACACAGACACACTCACACACACCCTGGAGATATTGGCCTAGAATAATCAACCCTATAATAATTTGGCCACCAAATTTTAGAGGTCAAGAATCAATACTTGGGGCAACTAGGAGAAGTGTCACATCATTTGAGAGACCTTGGTCTTCCCCATGGCAATTTTCAGAGCAAGAAAGCAAGGGAGCAATAGTTATAAAACCCATTAGGAAAAAATGTGATAAAATAACTTTTTTCTACAGAGCTGGATTGTTGTTTGTGGGTCAAGGCAGAAGACTGACAGTGTGGAGCATGCACTCACTTAGGAGGCATTTCCCCAAAGTCCCACCACTAGAAGAAGCCACTGGACGATGCCCCTCAGGATAGCATGAGGCATCACAGAAATAGGGCACGCGATGCATGGGGAATCCATCTAACTACAGAACTAAAGGCTAAAGTGAACTTGAGCGTTGTGGTTGTAGCACAGAACCTTGTAAGCTTTCACAAGGTATAAATTGTTTCATTAGCAAAAGTTGGGGGAAGAGGGCAGAATGGTGGAAGGTGATGTTTCGTCGGCTGCCTTTGGAAGTTTTCATAGCCAGAGGTCAAATGGTATTATTCAAAGCTGATAAATCAGGTAATAGAAATCTACTCAAAGGTACAACAATTAACTAAAACTGGTGAGAAAAAGCATGTGCAGGTGGAAGAGAAGATACACTCTGTCCTAGTTCCTACTAAGGAGTTGATAGATGCTGGTCCAAGAAAGAGAACTCCATATCATACATAGTTACAAAGACACCTGTTAGAACCACAACAAAAATGAAACTTCAAAAGAGCCATGGAAAAACACGCCTGCACATAAAAAAAAAAAAGGAAAAAAGGAAATCCGACTCTTTGGTGAAGGATTTAAAAACCTTCAGTGAGGAATACAAAGAATAATATTAAATAGGATTGTTTGGTGACAGGCAGTGTTGGTCCTGTTCTTACTGTTTCTTTCCCAGTGGAAAGTTTGCTCCACCCCTCCTGACCCCCCCCCCCACCTCCTTTAGACACCCTGCCCCAAGGGAGGTGACGGGATTTATCTGTTCGGTAAATTTAGAAGCAAATGGATCACACTCATCTCAGCTCTGACTGGCTTCTCCTTGGGAGTGAGCTGCCCTTAGGGTAAATGAGTTCTAAGCTGCTCCTTGAAGCGGTGTGTCTTATATTGGTATAGGGCCCCAGGCCTCTCTGGGCAGGTTTTTCTGTGTCTGAGAAGCTGTCTTTTCAATTCTGGAGTTCAGTCTTAGCCAACAAATAGAACTCACATAATCCAACCTAGTCTTTATCAACAATAAAAGCAATATTTTGGCTTGATATTCTTATCTCTCGAAGCACTCTTTTCTATAGAGTATGGGAGGGGATGCCATGTATTGGACTCTCACAGGGAGGGTCCAAAAAGACCTCAACAATGATGATTTGGGGATTTTGAGGGGCCCAACTCGATGAGCGAATATTTGTAGCGCACTGAGAGCGATGTGGATGCTATTGTGGGTACTTTATAATGGCAGGGAAATGATTTTAGCACCTTAGGAAAAGGACAGCTAGTCAGTCTCTGGTGTGGCAGAAAGCAAGAACACGGAAGTGCAGGGACTGTAGACGAGTCACTCTTCCATCTGTGCACTGAGCAAAGAAACGGGTTTTGCAGAGGAAAAGAATGACCCAGATACTGCAGAGGTCAGTGGAGATGAGAGACCTGGAGCCAGAGAGCGGTGGACTGGCCGCCATCTTGCTTCCTGTTGGCTTCCCAGTTACTGGCTCCAGACCCTTGTGGTGCCCAGAGGTGCCCTGTTCTCTTGGGTTCTGTAACTCACCCACGCATCCTCCTAATAAACAACTCCCCCCACCCCGCTCTGCCCCCCCCCATACTTCTATTTTTGCTGTACAGGCTCCTTTGAAGTGGGATGTTTTTACCCTTAGCCCCAAGACTCTTGACTAACACATGAGCTGCCAAGGTCCGGAACAGCTGGAGGAAGCTTTCTAAGTTCATGGAATTTTGGAGAATTTTGAGTCTGGGCAGATAGCCAGAATACTCCATGGGAAGAGGAAGGGCACTTTCCTGGCAGGGAAATGACCACTGGGTCTTCCTCAGCTGACTGTGGTGGGTGGGTCTGGCGTCCAGCGGCCACCCCTATGGTGGCAGACTCTCCATCAGGCTTGGAGAGAAACCACAGGCAGCCAGAATATTAAACAAAACTGCAAGGGCTAATCCAAAGCAGTTAAAATCCCCAACTTCCCAGCTTGTGAATCACCACCAAAGTGCAGAGCTCCTGAATGCTAACGAGTTGGCTACTACGTTAGTTCCGCTGTGTAGCTCTCTGAATTCCCTAGCCTTGCAGATGGAGTCCGAAAGATAAAATAACAGCCCGTTCCATTCTGATTCTAGTTCTCATTTGCCTGCGGCCTGCTCTCCCGGAAGCACGGGGTGAATGATTGCTCGCCGTGGACTTCTGTGGGTTTCAGCTAAGAGGTGTGGCAGGTGTATATTATGGGATGGAGGTAACTAGGAAGCCAGCCACGGGATGGGAGGCGCATTCATCATCACACAAGCTGGGGCTGAGAGGAGTCTCTGCATGGGGCGGAGCGGGGTGGGGGATGGTCAATGACTCCAGTGAATAAACAGATCCAAACCCTTGATGGATGAAGTTTGGATGGAGCTTTGCACCCACAATGGGGTCTGGACCACGGCAGAGGATACCGCCAATAATTGGGTGAATACAGACTGAAGTCTGTGGAACCTCTCCTGTTACTCTTATGTTACACTTTTCTCTCTTTGGTAGCGTTCAGCACGATGCTGTTTCCACTTACCGATGTATTTATTCGGTCAATGCCCGTATTCCCAACCAGACAAGAGGGAGGATGAAGGGAGAGTGTTTACATTGGTTCACGATTTTTTCCCAAGTGCCCAGCACAGGGTCTGCGTATTGTTTGATCTTAATAAACATTGGCTGGATTAATAAACAAAGTCTTGATTTGCAAAGTGTAAGCTTGGCAAATACTGGGCTCAGAAGGCCTAGTGTTGAATTTGGATGGAGGTTGATGTCTCTGCCCACGGCCATTTGAGTGATTTCTTGGCAAAACCCTGAGTTTTCTCTCTTCTCCCCTGCCCAGATGCTGAGGGACTGGCACCTTAGCCCCGGGCCTGTTGTCACTCTCTGGCTGGGAATGAAAGAGTTGATCTTTATGAAATCAGGATCTGCCAAAGCTAGATGTATCCATCCCAGCTGTCTGTCACTGCACAAGAGACTTGCTATGTAGACGCGTAGCAATGCAATTTATAGCAGGGATAGTGCCCACATCACCTGCGGGTACTCGCCTCTGTGGACCTTACCCTACCGTTTGCTGTCACACTTGTATGGTCAAGCGCATCTTTCCTTGAACTTCTGCAGTGAAGCTGGAGAGGGGCTGGGAAGGCTGGGCTCCGGCCGCTCCCTGCATTGCCCAAGCATAGTGGCGGGACCTGTCTCCTTAGAGCCTGAGCTGAGATTTCTGCTGCAGCAGGTTGGGCTTCTCTGCCTTCCTCACTGCTGTCGTCCTCTCATTCTTCCCTCCTGATCCAGAATGGTCTTCTTTGCGTGGTGTGACATACTCCGTTCACGCTTGGAAATGACCCACATCAGCACGGAAGAGGCCGTCTGTCTTGCTGACTTCTGGGTGCTCCTGGAGAGAAGAATCAGCACTGACTGCTCAGCAACTTGCTCTCCCTGGAACTCCTTCATTGGCAAGTGGCAAAGGCTTAATTTAACAAACGAAGTTTAGGAAGGAGAAAGAAGAGGATTTTATTAACCTGGATGACTGGGGAGTCCCAGTGGTGAAGGAAGCATTTGGGCCTGCCTGGATCCAGGCACTTGGAAAAATTTCACGAGGAATCAGTCTTTTTCTCTCAGCTCTGCTTTCTTCTAGAAAGGCTTCGTCCTCAGGCAGGCTTTCTACATGGGGTAGACAACATGGCTGCTGGTAGTTTGAGGCTGACATCACTAAGTGGCTGAATTTATCAGATAAGAATATAGGAGGCTCAGTTAGATGTGAATTTCAGATAAAGAACTAATACATTTAAAAATATTGTCTGTCACATGCATAAATATAGCCATGGAATGTTTGGGATATACTTACACTAAAAAATGTATTAAGCATTCTGTATGTTATCTGGCAACCTTAAGGTATTGTCCTCATAGCCAGTAGCTTCAGAGGAAAAAACAGGAATCCTTCTCACATACAGTCTATTCTTTTTTTTTTTTTTTAAGATTTTATTTATTTATTTGACAGACAGAGATCACAAGTAAGCAGAGAGGCAGACAGAGAGAGAGGAGGAAGCAGGCTCCCCACTGAGCAGAGATCCCAGGACCCTGAGATCATGACCTGAACCGAAGGCAGAGGCTTAACCCACAGAGCCACGCAGGTGCCCTACAGTCTATTCTTAAAATGGTTCTGATTGGCCTAGGGCATATACTCATCCCTGTGGTTGGTAAGTTGGGTCTCTGTAATTAAAGACCCCATGGCGAGAGGCCACTGTCCACCAGGTAGTATTTGTTAAATACTATTTTGTTCCAGGCCTCATTCTAGGTACCCAAGATCCAGATGTGAACAAGACAGAGGCACCCCAGCTGTGAGGAGCTTGGTTTCCCCAGTGTGAGCAGGAAGACAATGAATACGTACACTTCTGAATAAGCAGGATAACTTCACGTGGTGATGCGCATTATGGAGAAGATAAAATAGAATACTGTGGTGGGAAGTGTCTGGCACTGTTGTGGATTGGACTATGCACCAAAGACTGTTGAAATCCTAACCCTCATTACCTATGAATGTACCCTTCTTTGGAAATAGGGTCATTGCAGACGTCATCAAGTTTAGATGAGGGCCTACTGTGCTAAGGTGGGCCCTAATCCAATGACCAGTGTCCTTATGATCAAAATGTGGACACTAACCCAGAGAGGGCAAGGCCATGTGGGATGAGACAGACACCGGAGTGATGTATCTATACGTCAAGGAACACCAAGGATTTCTGGTGACTACCCAAAGCCAGGAGAGAGAGGCATGACACAGATTCTGCCCTAGAGCTTTCAGGGAGACATGGTGCCTGGCAACACCTTGATTCAGATATTTGTTTAGCTTTTAGATCCGTGAGAGAATGCGTTTCTGTTGTTTTAAGTCACCCTCTGTAGGAGTGGATTTTGGCATCCCCAGAAACTAATGTAGGGCAGAGGGTCAGCTGAGCCTCTTCTCAGGGATGACCTCTGCGAGGAGATGGCATTGGGGTTGAGGCCTGAAGGGTGAGGAGAGAGGGCTATGAGAACGCCTAGGGCAGGGCAGGTACAGAAGATGGGTCAGAAGGTGCATGTCAGGGCCCTGGGGCAGGAGTAGAGAGGAAGGGGAATGGAGAGTGGGGATGGGGCACCTCAGATGGCCTGGAAGATTCCTCAGGGCGGGGCGGCTGGGAACAGAGCAAGCTGGGTTTGTGGCCTGTCTCTGCCACTTCCTCACTGGGAGATCCTGTTTCTTAATCTCTTAGAATGCAGATTGGAGTTTTTTCAAACACAAAATATCCATGCAAATGCTTTTGAATCCGAGAGCTAGCTCCCAGGCCTTCTTGGTTTGTTATTTCTGCGACCTTGGATTTTCTGTGAAATTTTATTCCTTTCATTGCCTGTGATTATCATTTGCAATCTGTCTTGACCATACCTCCTAAAATGGTTTTTGCCTTACAGACTGGTGTTCTGCCCAAGTTCCCTTGGCCTCCAACCATATCCTTGTCCATTCCTGTTTTTGCTTTTACTGCCTCCTCCTTTTTTTTTTTTTTAAGGATTTTATTTATTTATTTGAGAGAGAGAGAAAAACAGAGAGCATGAGAGTAGAGAGGGTCAGAGGGAGAAGCAGACACCCCGCTGATCAGGGAGCCTGTGGTGGGACTTGATCCCAGGATCATGACCTGAGCCAAAGGCAGCCACCAAACCATCTGAGCCACCCAGACTCCCTTTCTGCCTACTTCTGGATGTGGATAGCTCACAGCCCCAAGCCGAGCTCCATGAATGAGCAAGGACAGTGCACAAGTAATTTTGAGGGGGATGGGAGTTAGTCTTGAGCAAACAGATTCACACTGAGACATCCATCCTTTCTCTTAGGACTAGGTAGCCTGCAAATGCACGGAGGCCAGGGCTGGATCTATCGTATATGGGTGAGAAATATCACTGACCTTGATTCATGAGGTTGATCTCATGACCTTGTCCTCATAAGCATCACATTGCAATCAACTGGCCCAGAATCATGGAGACATCTCTTCTCTGATACTGAATAAAAATGGCTTTTCCTTAATCTAGTCATTCTCAAACTTGTGTAAGCATGAGAATCATTGGGAGGGCTTGTTATGGCCCCAAGAGCTGTTGTTCCCCCTCAGAATTTCTGATTTATTTGGTCTTGGGTGGGGCCCGAGAATTTGCATCTCTAAGTTCCCAGATGGTGCTGAGCTGCTGGTCTGGAGACCACAGTTCCCACTGCCTGGAACTAACACGTAGAGCTGAGTGCCAGAAAACCACCAGGCCCACAGGGAGTGAGGGAGAGAGCCTCTGGGAAGATGAAGCTCAGTCAGTCAGAAAGCGAGTCCCAGTGGGGAAATCAATGCACCCAGGTCCTGTAGAAGCTTCCAATATGGAAGACAGAATGGAAGAACTAAGAAAGGGTGTGTAGAGGAGACCACATTTGGACTGAAGAGGTGTGGGGGTGGGGGAATGAGGGGGAAAGACATTTTGAGGGCTAGGATCAGAGTGGGTGAAGACGGCATGGAGGCAGGGAAGCGTGAGGGACCAGCGGCCAGGCCCGTGGTTTGGTCAGAACACATTCTGACTACAAGCCATAGCAAGACACATTTTACACTGTAGGATACTCAGTAGGATGAACCTTCCTATGGTGTTTATGCCTGTATACATTTATATTTATCTGCTCTAGACCTTCTTGAAAGTTGTCCTTATGTATTAAGTGTGCCCTGGAATTTCTTTCCTATTCCAAACAGTTGTACAGTATATGGAGGCAGTATTGCATAGTGGTTAAGGACATGGCCTCTGGGTCCATGTCCTTAACCCATGTCCTTAACACCATGGCTGCCTGAGTTCAAGCCTGCCTTAATCCCCTAGGGCAACTTATTTGACCTCATTGCTGTCAGCGTCCTCATCTGTAAAACAGGGATGGCGCCCCTGCCTCCGCCATAGGGTCAGTGGGAGAAGTCTGTGAGTCTCTGCAGAGTATTTAGAACAGAGCCTGCTGTAGAGGAAAAGTCATGGAAGTGTTTGCTCTTTTGCTATAAAGCACGTTAAAAATGCTGGTCACAATACACTCAATTGATTTCAGGACCTCCTTAATGAGCCACCTGCGACTTGAAGAACTATAGACTAGAGGTACAGAAGCATGGGAAAAGCAGAAGAGTGGGTACGGAGCCCTGGATCCTTAGCAGAAAGGCTCTTTAACGCTAGAGCAAGGACTCTGGACTTTGGTCATTGGGCAACTGGGAACTTTTCTAACGGTTTTATTGGGACAGTGTTGTGATCACAGCTGCATGGAGGAGCGTGAATCTGTTTAGAATGTGGAAGCCATCTTGGGGGGAATGGAGTGGAGATAGTCTGCAGCCCCTGGGGACCCCCACGAGGCAGAGCAGTGGGAATGAGGAGGGGGAGGAGCATGAGCCGTAGAGCCACACCGTAAGCCTTTGTCACCAAGGCTGAATTGCTGTTTTGGGTTGGTTAGTGGACCAGAGCTCTGCCCACTTGAAGCCAGCATTTGAAGATCCATATCTCCCTTGTCACCCTAACTGAGAGAGGCTTGGATGGGGGGAATTAGCTTCCTCTGAAGATGTAAATGAAATGGGAAGGAATTCTGATACAAAAAAAGAGAGTTCTTCATAGCCCAGCGAGGGTTAATCTTGGGTCCACTCCTCAGCAGGTCCTTGGGTCTGGCAGCATTATTCAACTGAGATAAAATTCCTCAAAGGCCCAGGAAAGCAACTGATTTCTCTCTGGAAGTTGAAGAATAATCCTCGGAGATTAAAGCAGCATCTGTGACCAAACCTCCACAAAACATCTTAAGCCTGAATTCAAGTTGCTAATTAGATCCTTGTTTATAATGTTAGATTCTTTCAGAGGCTTAGTAGGGGGTAGGGAACATTTGTGGGGAGGGGGTTGCTACATAAGAAAGCTGGTAATTAATCTTCTCCAAGGCTTAATCATATCCTGACAATTTAAATGTTGGTATGCGTCTCAAGTTGGTCTTCTCGGGGAGCCTGTGATGGGGAAGGAGGGAGCAAAGCCTGAATTCAGGCAGAGGACACGTAATGCATTTACACCAGTCAGCTATGCTCTGTGCTTTGAGCAGTGGCCTTTATCTGATGTTTCTGGAACCTTTGAGATGGCTGCAGCACAGTTTGGAGGATTTGCTGTAGGCCTCTAAGAGCACACTGTCCCAGACGCACTCTGCTTAATAAGTGAGGTCACAGTTTGTTGCCTTCACTTTGAGGCTTTCTTACTGGAGTCTTTCACTGACACCTGCTCATTCTTCACTCGGGATAACCATAAGTAGCAAAGACTGAATGCTTACTATGGGCCTGATTCTGTTCTACTTTCTTGTATTACCTGACTTATGGCTCACAAAAGCCTGTGAAATATATTCTATCATCCCATTCCATATGAAGCATGAGGAAACAGGTGTTCATGGTGGATGGGGTTTTCCCTAGGTCACAGAGCACTCACCTGGTGGACCTGGGATTCAGATCTAGGTACTAAGGCCACATAAACTGATTCTACTCTGACTCTTGTGCAGGTTGGGCTTTGACTTCCAGTGGATACCCTCCAGATCCTTGGTTTCTGAGGTCCCCTACTACTTGCTCACTTTAGCTTGTAGGTGGAAGGCTGATGGTTCTGTATCTGGAGGTGACAGGATCATTCCAAGACAGAGCTCCAGGTCAGTCCCCTGGAGCCTTATCAGCTTTTTTGAGAATAAGGACACAGGGAATGTCTTCCAACATGGTTGCATCCAGTAGGTTGGAGGAATATCCTTTCAGGATGAGTCCCAGAAAATGGAAGTTGGCAAGATTGAATATGGATTTAGAAGATGGATAATTCCATATTCCAAGTCTCCGTGGACAATTTTTGGGAATTGAATGGATGGTTGGAAGTTTAATGAATGCAAACTAGGCAAAGTCATAGGCTCTTAGAAGCCCCTCCAGACCTAGAAAATCTTATTCATTCATTCATTCATTCATTCACCATTCATATACCCAACACATATTTATTTATCATTTACCATGTGCTGGACACTACCAGACACTATGGAAATATCGATGAGTAAGACTTAATTCTTGCTCTCTGGTGATTAATCTAGAGGGGAGAGAGACACTGTAAAAATAAAAAGTGAATAAATACAGAAATCACAAATTGTGCCAAAAACAACAGAGTGTCAAATTTCATTTTTAATAATGGTGTCCTGTTTTTGTGGCTTTGTAAAGAATAAGGTGGTGCATGTTATATTTTCCATTAAGTTTTCTAATGTTTTTAATCATGTGTTTTTGGATAAAAATGTTTTTGAAATGTTGACTTGGTGTGTATGAGGATAAGTTTCCAGAAGGAGCCCCAGTGGCTTATGATCCCAACATTAGGTCAGGTCTGGTCACTCAGTGGATAATGATGAGACAAGGACCTTCTAGGGGGAAGCACCTGCAGCCCGGCCTAGCTCTCCAGTCCCACTGGAATACTGCATGTGGCATCCAGGTTCTGAGAACATAAATATGGACAAAATCAGAATGAGAAGTATTTTTTGTCTCTGCCTGCCAAAGTTTCTTCTCTTTGACATTTCTCATCTATCTCACATTTTCTCATGAAAGTGCTGTGACACTGGCATAGTTTCCCATCAAGGGCCTTGGGTTTTAGCGAGGTGAAGGACTTTGCAGAAGTTGCCCAGCTAGCAATTGGTGGTGGCAGGGTATAAGGGTGGCAGGGATCTTCCTGACTGGAAAATCAAATGCTTACGGATTTATGTCTTCAGCAGAGAAGAAAATATAGAAGAGCATGGAATGAAATCACCCTGAATTTTGAGTTTGAAGAGCACTATCCAGATGCTAGGTGATTTTGTACCATGAATGTCAGGAACTATCATCTACATTGTGTTTTCTGCTTGATAGTGTCTTTCTCATTTTATAATCTTTTTACATCTCATTGCAGGGTATTGCATTGTACCTCAGATCTCTATATCATTCCTTCCCCTACCATTCTATCACTTCCCATTCCTTGCACTACATCTGACCACCCATCCATCCACCGTCCATCCACCCATCCATCATGCATCCATGCATCCATCCATCCTTCCATCCATCCAAACCCAACTCATTTTATCCCATCCCTTTATGTTCTTTTCCATTCCATTCCTTCCCATCCCATCCCGTTCCTCTTCCCATCCTTTTCCATTCTGTTCAACACCATTGGACCCCATCTCAATGCATTCCAAATAATATGACTACATTAGGAAGAGGAAGAAGCATGACAAATGGAAAAACTGCAAGGCAGAGAGCCAGAAAAGGAGCATTCTAGTCCCTGTCCCTGTAGTACCATTGAATTATGAAAGACCTTAAGAAACTGACTTCTCCTCTCCACATTCCTCAGTTCTGTATCTGAAATGTGAGAGATTTTGGTTAGATCTCTGTTTTCAGTCCTGGGTGTGTTAGAACCATTTGGGGGGAACTTTAAAGACATGCAGAACTTGTCTCTTCTCACCTCCTCACACAACCCCTAGCTATTTGGATGTAATCAGTATAAGGTGGGCCCCAGGCTTTGGGTTTGTTTGTTTATTTATTTATTTATTAAAAATTTTATTTACCTATTTAAAGTGCAAGCAGGGCAGGGGCAGAGGGAGAGGGAGAGATAATCCTCAAGCAGACTCCATGCTGAGCACAGGGCTCCTTCCCATAACCCTGAGCCAAAATCAAGGGTCAATCACATAATCAACTGAGCCACTCAGGCACCCCTGGTTTTGGGGCTTTTTAAAAACCATCCAAAATGAATCTAAACTACAGCCAAGGTTGAGAATCACAGGGCTGGATGGTCACAAATGTTTTGTTACTATCTATTCAATGTACATTTATTGTGCACTAACTGTATAACTGGTATTGTACTAGGAATGAGTTGTATTTAGAATTGAATCTACAAAGATCTGGTCCACAAAATGTTTTTGTCTAGTGGCCAAAGGTACAAAAAAAAATGGAAATATGGTGTGGAATTACAAGTTCTGGATATGACGCAGGTAACGTGTAATTAAGAGGATATAAAATGTATAACTTTCAGGTCTCTAGTTTTGTTCTGTGTGTCTTTGGGTAAGCCATTTACTATCTCTGGGCTTTTTCATCTTCAAAGGAGAAATGATATTCTTCCTCCAAATAAACCTTGGGTTAGCTAGAATATAATGTAGCCAGCCCTACCCTGACTTGGGAGACTTGAAATTTAACTGATGTCTGGGTAGTACTGACAATTCTCTGAGAAACTGGGAACAAGTCACATTATTTAAGAAGTCTTTGTGTTCCAATTTCCTCAGATGTTGTCCTCATCTGGGCACCGAGTCTTTTGCAACACACTGGCATCTTGTAGGAGACAGGTTTCTGTGGTCCCTCTGTTCTGCTGGGGTGTGCTAAAGACAGGATCCTTTGGATCTGCAAGGCCATTTTACTATAGCTAGAATGATGGACATGGTGTTTAGATCATGGGTAAGCTCGATTATTTCATCTGTAAGGAGAGTTTATGGCAGTCCTCAACAGTCAATCCATATGGACCAATTCAAGTAAGTGCTTTTAAAGCTTATGCTTTTAAGACTGAAGTCTATTTATTAGAGAAGTCATAAGTAGCTGGTTCCCCTTCATCTCCAATCCTTGGTTCCAGGGCATGGTATTCACATGGGTTAGGATGTCTGTCTAGATAAGAGCATGGCTAGAGGTTCTTGTGATCATGATGAGTATTCTAGGACAGTGGCTTACACAGGGGAAGAACAGAGTCAAGTCATGTCCAGCTCACCTTGTGAACAAGTAATGTATGAATTTCACCTGTGAGCATATCCAACCACCTGTTTTCTTTTTGCATCTTTTGTCAGACGTGATGGGGAATTGCTTCTTACCCACCCTTCTGTCTCGAATTTGCCCTATCAGAAATGAGGACTTACTTATTTTTGTCCTTTTTAATCTGTTTATTTTGCAATAGTATAAAAAAAGTTGCAAGAATGGTACAAAGAAATCTTTTATACCCTTCACTTAGGTTTCCAAATTATCAATAGACTTTGTCATTTTATAACTATACTTCTATCTCTCTCTTTATCTGTGTACCTATGGGCTTTATCATTCTGTTTCATTATGTATGTAAGTAGGTGTCTGTTTCTGAATAATTTGAGAGCAAGTTGCAAGCTTTATGCTCCTGCTCCCTTACCCTAAACATGTCAAAGTGTATTTCCTAAAAACAGACTGTTGGGTCGGTGACTCCAAGAATGCAGGAGAAACAATAAAAATGACTGCCAGGCCATCATCTTCCATCCCCCCTCCCCTTTCCTAACCCCTGACTCTCCCACCATAAGGATGTATGCCCAGGTCATGTCTCCAAGTAACCCGATACCTATGCAAGAAACCGGAACATCAGGACTCCCCCAACCCTCCAATCCCTGAATACCGTACCTTATATGGCTGTGAACCTATTCCCTCTCTTAACCCAGATAAAAGACCCACTTGACCCCTTCCCAGCGCAACTTCCCTGACTACCCTTTCTGGAGTCGCAGAACCTCGCCTGAGGGTGCCCACCTCCTCCCAGGGCAACTTTCCTGGCTCCCCTTCTCCTGAGCCCTGAAACTTTACTGGAGAGTATCTTTAATAAATCTTGCCTTGTGCCTACCTCGCTTGGTGTTGTGTTTATCTCACCTGTAAAACCTTACACAGACATGCTCTTATATAATCATAGTATAATGATCAAAATCAGGAAATTAATATTGATTTAGTAATACCATCTAATCTATAGAAATTACTCAAATTTCATCAGTAGTCCTTACAATGAATTTCATCATTAAAAAAAGAAGTTCGCTGTTCTAGAATCCCATCTAGATTCCCATGGTGTATTCAGTTATTGCTATCTTTGTAGTGTCTTTTAATTCAGAATAGTTACTGTCTGTAGCTCATGACTTTGTTATTATGGAAGAGAACAGGCCAGTTGTTAGTCAAATATCCCTAAATTTGACTTTGTCTGATGTTTTCTCGTGATTTGATTCAGGTTATGAATTTTGGTAGGAATATCACAGAAGTGGTGCTGTGTCCTTCCCTGTGTGTTGTGTTGGGAGGCAGATGAGGTAGATTTATCCCATTTCAGGAGGGAGATTTCATTCTTAATGATTCAAACCCATTCTCCTCCCCTGCCCCAGCACAACATATAGCAACAGCAGAACTGTATGCAACTTTGCAATTAGCCATCACTAATAATTCCAAACTCACTTTGGCTTTCTTTATTTTATTTTATTCATTTTTTAAAGATTTTATTTATTTGTCAGAGAGAGAGGAGCTAGAGAGAGCACAGGCAGACAGAG
This sequence comes from Lontra canadensis, assembly GCF_010015895.1. Lineage (NCBI taxonomy): Eukaryota > Metazoa > Chordata > Mammalia > Carnivora > Mustelidae > Lontra > Lontra canadensis. Next base: position 4,580,874 of record NW_022631087.1, read on the forward strand.
TGGCAGGCAGAGGCAAAGGGAGAAGCAGGCTCCCTGCCAAGCAAGGAGCCCAATGTGGGACTCGATCTCAGGACCCTGGGATCATGACCTGAGCTGAAGGCAGCTGCTTAACCAACTGAGCCACCCAGGCGTCCCTCACTTTGGCTTTCTTAAGAGATGTTGTCCATCCTCCATCATAGCTTGAAGCTTACTGTGTTCTTTACCTTCCAATGAGAGTTCATCACAGCCAGACTTGTAAGAGATCTGGTTCTCCAGCTCTGACTGCCTGATAAGGAGATGGCGAGGCTCACACGAGACCATAAAGGGGAAAATGGTTTGTAAACTCCACAGAGTGACAGACACCTGAGGGGCCCTGGTTGTGATGGGGATTATTTTATTGGACTTCACCAGGAACAAGGGTTTCCTTGAAACAAGGGAGGGCCTGCTGAGAACTGTCCAGGGTCCTGAGTCCCAGTGAAGAAGACCTGTCCAGGGTTCTGAGCTCCAGGGAGGAATCACTTTTCTTTCCTTTCTCCGGTTCATTGCTCCTGTTTCCTTCTGCCTCTGATGCTAGAACTTCCTGGTCTTCAAGAGTCTTGGGAGTTTGTCCTCGCTTCACCCCCACCCACAGGAGGCCTGGCTGAGTCAGCAAGTTTTCCAACCTTGCCGTTTGCACCCGTGTCCATGTTGTTAAGATACATGCCTGCACTCTGTGTTGCTGTCCTCCTCCAAGTGCCAGAGGGCACGAAAATATTAACTTCCATTAGAAAATTTGCTAGTAACTCCAATACTTCATTAAAAAAAATTCATTCACAGAAACCTGACAAGATTTTTACAGTTTTTTCCAGCTTATCGACTTGGTTCAAATATCTTAGAGATTATTTTACCTTTGCTCACCCTGTATTTCCAGGATGGTTTAAAAATATATCTTCCCCTGATTAAAAAGAAATCCATCCTCATGGTAGAAAATTTGGAAAGACCAGAAAAGTATAAAGAAGAAAATAATTTCTTACGTTTTAATTCCCTGAAGCATCTACTCCTAGCCTTTTTGGATATGATTCAAGTCTTTCTTTCTTCCTTCCTTCCTTCCTTCATTTCTTTTCTTTTCTTTTCTTTTCTTTTCTTTTCTTCTCTTCTCTTCTCTTCTCTTCTCTTTTCGTTTCTTTCTTTTTTTTTCCCCTTGCTGGATTTTTACAGAATTAGACTCTAGTATTTACAATTCTGTATGTGCTTTTTCTTCACAATGAATAAACTCTGTGTCCACTTCAGGGTCCCATTCCATTCTCTGCTCATCTGTGAAATTACCTGCTAGCCCCAAGCCCCAAGTGGGAGAAGCAGCAACCTTGCCCCACTCCTTCCTTGCACCGCCTCAGACTAAGCAAGTTTATAAATCATACAGTGGAAGCCTTACTCACTTTGGGGTGAGATATCTCCGTCTTAGAGCTCCTGAAGCCTTACTTACTAGATGTGTGATGCCCAGCAGAGTCTCTTAGTAGCTCCAGGGCTCAGTGTCTTTTATAGTGAAATAAGGGTAATGGTATCTACCTGGTTGTATAGATCAAAAGAAAAGATGCATGTAGCTTACTCCACAGGTAGTATACACTCATTTAATGGTTGTTCAAGAACTTTCCTTAACCATCCTGGTCCACTAAGTTTGTGTGGCCAAGGCAGAGCTGACTTCACCCCTGGCCTCAGGGCCGGATATAAAACCCTGTAAGCATGGCCCTTCAGCATGTAGGATCCTTTTTCCCACAGTGGTGAGTTGAGGATGGGTACTACAGACGAATGTTGGGGTCCCCACCAAGTTATAGGCTGAGGCCCTAACTCCCAGTGTGATGGGCCTTTGGGAGGTAATTAAGTTTAAAGATTTTATTTATTTGTTTTTGAGAGAGAGTGCATGCGCATATATGAGCTGGCAGGTGGGGGGGGGCAGGAAGAGGGAAAAACTGACTCCCTTCTGAGCAGGGAGCCTGATGTGGGACTCAATCCCAGGACCCTGGAATCATGACCAGAGCCCAAGGCAGACGCTTAATCGACTGAGCCACCAGCTGCCCCAGGAGGTAATTAAGTTTAGATGAGGACATGAAGATGGGGACCCCATACTGAGATTAGTGTCCTTATAAGAAGAGGAAGAGAGACTAGAGCTCTCTCTCTCTCGTGAGGACACAGAAGGCAGCAGTCTGAAAGCCAGAGAGCTCTAACCAGATGCCACCATGTTGGCACCTAGATCTTGAATTTCCAGCCTCCCAAACTGTGGGAAAGGGATGTCTCTGGCTTGAGACCCCCCAGTCTGTGGTATTCTGTTACAGCAGCCCAAGCAGATGAAGATGATGGGCATGTGACCTAATCTGGGCATCAATGAGGTGCAATTATAGAACTTCAATCATGATTTCTGGAAAGAAGCTCTCTTTTCACTTCATTTGAAGCTGGGACTATACAAACACCAGCCCATAGGAACTTCTGCCCTCTATCTCCACCCTCCCACCCGAGAAGGCTGAAAATTATGCCTATAAGATGGGAAACAGAGTTGAGGTACAGAAAGATGGATTTCTGTCCACTTTGTGTGACCAACTGGATACAACCTTGCTTAAAGCTGGAATACCCTACTTTTTTTCTTTGCATGAGCCATAAACAGTTTACTACACCCTCCCACTCCCCCTTTTGAAAGGTGGTTTGAGTTGAGTTCTCTCACTTGCAATCAAAAAACACTTGACCAAGATATGTTTCTGGCCTCTGCTTTTCCAAAATTGAAGATCCTGTTAGTCCCTTCTTCAGAGCAGACTTACCTGTATTAAGAGTTGTCCATTCAGAAGCCCAAGTTGTTCCTATTCACTGAGGGCACCTTGCAGCCTGGACCTGAAGGTACATCATCGCAAATGGGGGAGAAGCATACAGGTGCTTGATAAATCATAATACAAGTTAACTCGAGCTGCCCTGGGCGGCTTGGTCTGCTGGCTGGTGCGAGCAATAGTTAATGTTCAATACGCGGCTTGACTTCTCCTTCTCCTCCTCCTCCTCCTCCTCCTCCTCCTCCTCCTCCTCCTCCTCCTTCTTCTTTTTTATTTACTCCTACTTAGTATGAAAGCAGTCTTGAACTCATCAACTCTCCCCTCTCCCCATTTTTTCCTCTCTCCTAGGTAACCCAGCTACCGATGCACACCCTAGGTAACCCAGCTACCGATGCACACCCTTTCTGCTTCACTTTTTAAATCTTATTCTCTTATAATTAGAATAGACATGCTTAGAAAAATAATGAGACCATAACTTCGCTTGTTCTGATAAAACCCTGTGATGGTATATTTTTTTCAATCAGAGTCTTGCTTTTAAGCTATTCAATCCCTTCCTATTTGAGGCTGACTAATTATACTGAAGTTACTTTTCATAGAGTACTACTGTATTTATATAGTCTTCTTAAGAATTCATTTCACATCTTCCAAAGAGGACTTGTTTTTGTTTCTTTTTTTTTTTAAAGATTTTTTTATTTATTTATTTGAAAGAGAGGCAGCGAGAGAGAGCATGAGCGAGGAGAAGGTCAGAGGGAGAAGCAGACTCCCCGTGGAGCCGGGAGCCCGATGCGGGACTCGATCCTGGGACTCCGAGATCATGACCTGAGCTGAAAGCAGTCGTCCAACCAACTGAGCCATGCAGGCGTCCCTTGTTTTTGTTTCTTAATGTGCAATTAATACAGTTGTATCACTTCATTTTTCTTTATGGACATAATGTACTTAAAAATGTAACTGAACAAAATAGAAGGGATTTAAGATCTAGACCTATAGTTGTTTAGGTATAAGGCTTTTGGGGAGTGGATATTATTAGTTGCATTAAAGGAGATTGTTGTTATTAGTTCAGCTGCCAAAGGATGCCATCGCCCCAGAGGGGGTGTGTGGTCACCCAATATTCCCAGCTCCCTTCAGGATGTGGGATATTGGATGTTACTTGGCCATTTGCTTTGAGTCTGAGTAGCTCATTCTGGGTCAACAGTAAAAGTTCCATTTGCTCTTCTGCTACTCTTATTACCTTAACCTAATTAGAAATTATATAAGTTGATAAAATGTGCAAGTAGAAGGAAATAGAGCAGTGTTTCCATAAAAACTAAATTAAATTAGTTGAAAAAACCTTGAAAAGCCAAGTCATTTAAAAATGCTGTTCAGATGTGTGCAAGAACAGAGCTAGTGGCTGGAGAACTGTAGTAAAAATAGAGACGAGTCCTCCACTCGAACTGCTTCATGTGGTCTCGACATTCTCCTGTTTGAAAGGATTGGAAGCTGGACATTGATACAAAAAGGCGGTTCGTACAAGAGGATTGGCATTTCCAATTTGCAAGCTTCTATGGAAAGAAAGATGTGCATCTTATGGCAAAAGGCAAACAAAGGGGGTTGATATGTTTTAGGTTGAAACAAAATCTTTCAGGTGTGCCTCTTGCATTTTTAAAGGTTTATCTTCTTTCAGCTCCCTGGTTTGAATTATTCTGGATAACAAGTCTTCTGTAGCAGCCCATGGCACCAGCTGCCAGCCTCCAGATGCCCTTGCAGACAATCTCCCAGCCGGTGAAGAATGTCAAGCAGATTCCTGCCTTTCTCCCACCACCCCTCCCCTCGTCTTCTCTTCTCCCCGCTGTTTCCACACTGTCATTCTTCCCCAGCAATTGTCAAGCTCCCTGCCTCCTTTTGCATCTAGAGATCCTCGCATCTGTTTCTGCTCTTGAGTAGAGGGATGTGGAAAGCCATGATGGTGAAATGGGGTTGGGAAAAGATGGGAGAATCATCTGCCCTTTGTCTCCCTTGATGTTTTACCTCCCATTTTTGTTCAGTAGCCTGAAGTAGTAAAGAAAGAAGGAAGGAAGGAAGGAAGGAGGGAAGGAAGGAAGGAGGGGGAAGATGAATGGAGGGAGGGAGGGAAGGAGGGAGGGAGAAAGGAAGGAAGGAAGAAAAGAGGGAGGGAGGGAAGAAGGGAAAGAAATAATCAGATACCTTGTCCTGTATGGGTTAATATTGTATCAATAACCCCCAGCCAGGCTGCATATAAGATCTCATTTCTTACACCACCATAATTTTTAATCTATTAAGGGTGCCTGGGTCTATTTCTTGCCCTACATAGACATTTTTCTATTAAATTTGAAAGCACTTTGCCCAGTTATGGCTTTGGAGTCATTAGGTTTTATTTCCCTATCAGAGGGAACAAGGATACAGAGAGTCCTACTATCCAGTCCCACTTAACCGAGTCCTCTAACCACATTTGTGCATGTATGGGTGTGTATGGGTGTACATAGGTATGTGTCTGTCTGTATACCGATCTTCTATGAAATAAGAGTGTCTGACACACACTAAATGCCCCATAAATGTTTGTTTTTATTATCAATGATCTCTGCTGATGCAGTCTGTTGATAACAATTGTATCTTCGCTAAAATCGCTGTTGTCAACTATAACTTATAACTGTGTTGTCAATCGATTGATAACTGGTAATGTTCTATTGCTGATAGTTTGGTCCAATCTGTTACTTGGGTTGTGTGGTTTTGTCTTTTGGCCAACTTCAACTTCTGGTGCCTTTCTTCCCTTTAATCTCTGTTTTTCCTACCCTGGTCCCTAAATCCAGGCCTGCTCTGATCCCTGATCTCCATGAATTCCTGTTTCTCCTGTCCTTGGATCCTCCGAGAAAGTTCTACTCCTCCACTTTGCCCTGCATCTGGACAAAAAATAACACAAGCCTGCCTGTTCTCTCTGTCCCTTTCCTCCACTCTTCTACCCTCTAGACTGACAAGAATCTTTTTTTTTTTAAGATTTTATTTTTTTATGACAGAGATACCAAGAGAGGGAACACAAGCAGGGGGAAAGCAGAGGGAGAGGGAGAAGCAGGCTCTCTGCTGAGCAGGGAGCCCTATATGGGGCTCGATCCCAGGCCCCTGGGATCACAACCTGAGCCAAAGGCAGATGCTTAAGGACTGAGTGACCCAGGTGCCTCCTGACAAGAATCTTTTGAGACAGTCTAAAATGTTACAACTTCAAAAAATAAAAAAGGCAGCCCATCTATCTGTGACAAGTATTAACCCTTGGGTCCACCTGGGCTGGCCGTTCGGCCATGGCTGGGAGTTGCAAGGATGTCACTGACAATAGAAAGTTGTCAGCACTTTTGGCTCACCATGCTGGCTTCTTCTGCAGCCCAGAACACCCATGTCTTGGTTCACTGAGGCTGCGTTCTCCATCTGCTTCTCTACTGGACCCACTTGGTCTTTCTAAGGCTGCCCCCTTTTGTCAGAAGGTTTGCAGACTTTACTGAGCAGAGATGGTGCATGTGTCCAGATTTGGAGGCATCTGCTGGCAGGACAAGCCCTCGCTAGGACATGCTTTGTCAGAGGCTCTCCATTCCTGGGAACGTGATGTGTTGGAGCCTGAAACCCACACTCTCAATGACGGAAAGGAGAAAGAGCCACACCTGTGGGTGCAATGTCAGTGATTTAAAGCGGCTCCCTGGTTCTCATGTGCTCTGGGCTCTGCCTACTGCTCAGTCTTCAGGTCTTAAGACCCTACATGCATATACCCCGCCTCAGGTCCCTGTCCCTGCATTACATTCCAGCAGCAGTGAGTTACTTGGAGTCCCAGTATAAGCCTCGATGTCTCTTAATGTCTTCCCTTCCCCTGGAAAATGCTCCTCTTCTCTACGTTGCCTTTGCACCCTTTCCCCAGTCTCCTTGGCCAGAAATGCCTAATTACCCTTCTGGCTTCAGTTGAGACGTTGATTTTTACAAAAACCCTTCCCTATTCCCCAGATACGGGTGTCCCGCTTCGCTGAAAACACCTTTTTCAGTATGACAGAGTATTTGTCTTTTCACTTACTGGTCTCTCTCATTAGATGATCATTTCCAACAAATTAAGAAGCACATTTATCATTGTGTCCTCGTTGGACCGGGTAGGAGCCCGATACAGATTCACAGAAATCACGTGGATGGGCGAGAGGTTACAACTAAGCCTAGTGCAGAATAAGCCAGAATTAAGCCAGCTAGGCTTATTCTGGTCACCCCAAGTGAGATCCAACCCAGAGGGGCCAGCCCCGCTCTGCTGAGTGGAGGAGGACTTTCCAGATCGGGTCAGAGGCCCCTTTCAGCTCCAACAAATCTGCCCATCGGGGAGAGACTCCATCCGCATGGCCAGCTCACCCATTCCAGAAAGTCATCTGCAGGAAGTCAGAGACTAAGCGCCTTAACAGCGAGTGACCGGCGCCCGGATTTAGCATAATGAGGGGAGAGGGAGAGAAACAGACCTCATCACTACAAAGGTATTAGGCTTTGAGACAGCAAATTTTAGGGAATTAAGAAATCTAATCAGCCTGGTGCACTAAGAGGGAATCTGCAAACTCCCGCGTGAGGAAAAAAAGCCCAAGTATCCTGAGGGAGATCCTAATTAAAGCACAGACGATTACAATTCCTCTGAAAAAGGAAAATGAAAGGACTAAGAAACATCTGCTGTGGATTCATGAAGGACTGCTCAAGGATGCAGAGTGGGAGCGAAAGAAATTCTTGACGGCGCTGAAGAGGCACAGCGTATGTCTGTTATCCATTGGTCAGAGCTGGTGGGGGATGGAGCCAGGGACACAAAGGCCGTGGTTTAGGATGGTTTGGGCCAATGGGACAAAACAGGAGAGACCACGGTTTGGTGGGCATGAAAGGGGAAGGTCCTGCTCCTTGTGTAGGGAAGAGGGGCATAATGACCTGCTCCAGCTCTCAAGTTGCTGGGCAACCAGTGAGCTGAGGCTAAGCCCCACCCTCTAGTGGGAGGGGATGTGCCTGACACCCACTTCCCAAGGTCTCCCGCTGCTGGGCATCTGGTCATCCCAGGGCTCCTCTAAATGTCTGGCTGCTAGGCTCAGTCGGCTTGGTATCTGAGTCTAAAATGTTTATTTGCTTCTGTGAGGCCACTCTCATGCTCATCACCCAATAAAAAGGCAGAGCAACAGGTGGGGGTCCCTTCCCTAGAGCCCAGACCCACAGGATGTCCAGTTATGCCCAGGTCTCAGCACCTCTGGCTGCAGCATGCTAAGATTACAGGAGAGCTATGCATCAGGGGACACCCTGGGGTTTGCCCCAGGCCCTGTCCCTGATGTATCTCCAAAGAGAAGAAGTTCAGACGTCACTCGAGTAAGTGTTCAGATATCCTCAGTGTAACCCTGGGATGGCTGAACTGGAGGAGAACGCATCAGAGGGAGAGAAATACAGGAACATAAAACGTAAAAACACAGGGGGCGCCTGGGTGGCTCAGTGGATTAAGCCTCTGCCTTTGGCTCAGGTCATGGTCCCAGGGTCCTGGGATCAAGCCCCGCATCGGGCTCTCTGCTCAGCAGGGAGCCTGCTCCCCCCCCCTGCCTACTTGTGATCTCTTTCTCTCTGTCAAACAAATAAATAAATAAATCTTAAAAAAAAAAAAAAGTAAAAACCCAAAGAAGATTTAAACCACAATTTCAGGCAAATAGGGACTTGGAGAGAATTTCCAAACGGTGGGACAGGACACATGTACGATTGAAATGCAGAGAATGTTGAGGACCATGGTCTGATCTGCATCAAGGCAGAATTTTTGAAGGTCAGCCAGAACTAGGAGAGCTCTCTGGGAGTGAAGGGCAGGACAGGAAAATTCTAAAACCATTGGAGAGAGACAACTTCTCAGAGAGCGGCATGAAGGGAGATGGACAGAGCTTACCACAGTGGTGTAGTTAGATCTCCAGCTGTCCCGGTAACTTCGTATATAACAAACTACCCCAAAACATGGTGGCCTGGAACAACCAACACTTCCTGGTGGTATCCAGTGACGTCACTGCTCAGAAATTCAGACAGGGCTCAGTTGGATGATTCTTCTGCTGCACATGGCATCCTCCAGAGTCACTCGTGGTGTTCAGCTGGTGGTGGCCATGCTGTAGGATCAGATATGGCTTGTTCACACCTCTGGTGCCTTGATGATGAAGGCGGGAAGGATAGCCTTAGGTCAGGTCACTCTCTTTCTCTATGTAGTCTAGTGGCTGCCTCTCCAAATTTCTCTCTTGCAGAGCTGTCAGACTTTGTAGCTAGCTCTCAGGGCTACCAGACACTGTTCCAGGAGGCCCACCCAGAAGCTATAGGATGTCTTAAGTCATACCCTCAGGTGTCCCCCATGCCACTTCTATCACACCCCATTTATCAAGGGAGTCCTTAAAACTGGTATGGCTTCAAGGGGAGGAGAATTGGGTTCCACTTCTCGAGGATTCACTTTCAGAGCAAATATTTACAGACTGTCCAGCCTGTGTCAGGCCTTTGCTAGCTACTACAGGTGGTGGTAGAAGTGAATCACTCATGCTCCAAACCTGGGGAAGTTCATGTCCACATGGTGAGATAAAAGCTAGCAAAGGCAGGAACTCAATGCCAAAAGGCCATAGAAAAAAGGCAGCTTCCCTCAGAGAGTGGAAAACTGTGGCCTGTGGGCCAAGTCCAACCTGATACTTGTTTTTATAAATAAAGTCATTGTTGAGCACAGTCATACTCATTTACTTTCACGCTGTCTGTGGCTGTGGTGAGTAGTGACAAGAGAAATCATGTGATCTGCAAAGCCTAAAATATTTACTCTCTGGTCTTAAAACATTTTTTTAAAAAGATTTTATTTGTATATTTGAGAGAGAGAGAGCATGAGCAGTACAGAGGGACAAGGAGAGGGGACAAGCCAACTCTGCACTGAGCAGGGAGCTCAAACCAGGACTCGATCCCAGGACTCTGAGATCATGACCTGAGCCGAAGGCAGCTGCTAAATTGACTGAGCCACCCAGGCGCCCCTACTCTCTTGTCTCAACAGAAAGTGTTTGCTGACTCCTGAGCTAACTTAAGGAGTGTGGCTGAATGCTAGGAATCAGAAATTCAAATTTGGGGTAGTTGTTCAAAATCCTTAAATATGTTTGAATACTGAGCCTTGATTTTCCCCTTAGTTTTATTTTCAAATATATTTTTTACTTATTGTGGTTTTGATTTGTATTTCCCTGATGGCTAGTGATGTTGAACATTTTTTCATGTGTCTGTTATCTATTTGTCTGTCTTTGGGGAATTGTCTGTTCATGTCTTCTGCTTATTTCTTGACTGGATTATTTCGTTTTTGGGTGTTGAGTTTGATAAGTTCTTTATAGATCTTGGGTATCATCCCTTTATCCAAAATTTCATTTGCAAATATCTTCTCCCTTTCTGTGAATTGCCTCTGAGTTTTGTTGACTGCTTCCTTTGATGTGCAAAAGCTTTTTATCTTGATGAAGTCCCAAAAGTTCATTTTTGCTAGCCATCAGGGAAATACAAATCAAAACCACAATGAGATATCACCTTACACCACTTAGAATGGCCAAAATTAACAAGATAGGACACAACAAGTGTTGGCAACGATGTAGAAAAGGGGGAATCCTCTTACACTGCTGGTGGGAATGCAAGCTGGTGCAGCCACTCTGGAAACCAGTATGGAGGTTCCTCAAAATGTTAAAAATAGAGTTACCCTACAACCCAGAAACTGCACTATTAGTTATTTACCCCAAAGATACAGATGTAGTAAAAAGAAGGGTCAAATGCACTCCAGCATTCATAGCAGTAATGTCCATCATAAGCAAACTATGGAAGGAACTGAGATGCCCTTCAACAGGCGAATGGATAAAGATGTGGTACATATGTACAATGGAATATCACTCAGCCATTGGAAAGGATGACTACCCTCCATTTGCATCAACATGGATGGGACTGGAGGAAGTTATGCTAAGTGAAATAAGTCAAGCAGAGAAAGACAATTATCATATGGTTTTGTGCATATATGGAACATAAGGAATAGAGCGGAAGACCACAGAGGAAGGGAGGGAAAACTGAATGGGAAGAAATCAGAGAGGGAGACAAACCATGAAAGACTCTGGATTCTGTGAAACAAACGGGGTTACAGAAGGGAGGGGGTGGGGAATGGGGTAACTAGGCAATGGGTATTTAGGAGGGCATGTGTTGTGATGAGCACTGGTTGTTACATACAACTAGTGAATTGTTGAAGACTACAATAAAAACTTAGGATGTACTATAAGCTGACTAACTGAACATAATAAAAAATATATATATTTTACTTTTCTTATTTTTCAATTGTGTATATTCTGTAAAATTTTATTTATTTAGAAACTTCTATATGCAAACTCTGTATTAGGTCTTCGTAGAGAAATCAATATAGATATAACTATAATGCAAAGCAGAAGACAAGGCAGGAATGTGGGAAAGGAACAAGGTTGTGAATAACCATATGCCAGGCTTCAGGTGTACTATTTGTTTAAATGCCACAATAACCTTATGAAATAGCTATTAACAGACCATTTTATAAACGTGGAATTTAAGGCTCAGAGAAATAAAAGAACTTCCTTAACCAAGGTTAGTTGGTAGGTGGTAGAATTGAAATTCAATTACAGATTCATCATGCCAGCCATCCACTGAGGTTTTATTTACTTACTTATTTTCTGTTACTGTATTTTCCATTTCCACAATTTGTATTTGGTTCTTTTTCAGATCTGTGCATAATAGATTTCATAGTTACTGTGAATTAAAAATTTTATAGTAAATTATTTTAGTAAATTACTAAAAATTTCATAGTTACTGTATTATTGATGCTCTTCCTTCTTTCTTCTCTTTGAATATTTTAAACATACTTAAGTTGAAATCCACATCCCCAATCTGTCCTGGGCTCCAAAATTGTCAGAAATCTGAGCAAAGTGTGATAAATACACTGAGAGCTAGAAAGACAACTGAACTTCCCTCAACCTGAGTTCTATGTCTGCAGAATAGTGGCTGTTAGTTTTTGTTTATTATTATTATCCTTGGTTCTTCTGTAGGGTGTGACTCTGACATTTGCTCAATTGGCTGGGTCTCATTAACATTTATTCTTCTTGTAGTTTGCAATTTTTTTTTTACTACAAGCTTGTCTTCCGTGGCATCTGTTTTACTTTGTGAATCTTATGTGTCCTGATTTACACAAACATCCCATTAAGTATTTTACCATTTACCTATTTTACCATGGGTCTACCAGAGGACCGACAGAATTGACCTGTTCTGGACCAACCTTTTTGTACACTTCCCAGTTTGGGGTTCCGACAGCACATGGACAGTGTGAATTTGGGTGCTGTGCCCATGGCAAGGATTGGAGCTTCCATTACTCGGTGCCAACTTTCTCATCCTCTAGCTCAGGTAATCAGCAGGTTTTATTGGTCTTCTCCAAGCAGTGGAAGGGAGTAAAGGTCATGTGTTTTATTTATGTTGGTTTTTGATTTCCACATACCAATCAACTTTATCTCCTTCTGTGCCATCTTTTGAATTGAGATATTTTAAATTGTATTTTTATGACTACACATGTTAGTGTTAGCTATTTTGATTCTTTTTATGTTTATCCTAGACGTTCAACATGTACACTTAACTTAAAATAGCCCCAAATTTATCTTTATCATCTTCCTGAAAAGGATCATAGGATCTTTTTGTGTTATTTACCCTCCAAAAATAAAATGATGTCCACTTTTAGTCCTTCTTAAACCTCACAAATAGGCCGTTTGATTGATATATATATTCCTAGGTTGTATCGATTCACACTTGTTGATTTTTTTTCCCCTCACTCTCCCTCCTTCAATCTCAGACTTCTTTTCAAGCTCATTTTTCTTCTTTTAAAAATACATACTTTATGTTCTCTTGGTAATGAATAATTTTTTTTGTTTCTGTCTACAAATGTCTTTATTTCACTATTGTTCTGGAAAAAATGGTTTCTTTGAATACATATTTCGAGACTGACAAGGATTTTCTTTCATTACTTTACAATATTGCTCTATAGATTTCTGGCTTCCATTTTTGTGGATGAAAAGTCAGCTTACAGTCACTAGCCCCTTTGATAGTAATGTGCTTTTTTTTTTTTTTTTTCTGGTGTTCATTAGTTTGAGTGCACCTATGAAACTGTGACTTTCAGTGATTCTGAAAATTTCTCACAGTGATCTTCATAAGGTTTCCATCTCCCTAGTCTTTCTGTCAGCACCTTGTGGACATCAGTTGGTTTTTTGCTAGATCTTGTTGCTCTATCCTCTGTGAGTCCTTTTTCATATTTCTTGTCTCCTGCCTTTCTTGACTACAATCTTGGAAATTAATTAAACCTATTTTCCAGTTCAGCAAGACTTTCCTCATCTCTATATAATCTGCCACTTAATCTATTCATAGAGTTCCTAATATTCATGTTTTCATTTATTATTCTCAAAAGTTCTTGATTATTTTTCAATATTTCCTGCTCAGCTTTGGTAATTATTTTAGGTGGAGGAGTGGGACTTGGTCTTTCATACTTTCAATACCCTATTTTATTTCTTTAAATATATTATTCAAACTTATTTTTATTTTATGTCGATTTCAACACTGAGAGTCTTTATGAGTCTAGTTCTTCAGTTTGTTGTTTTATTGGTATTCATGATTTGAATCTCAATCATAGTGACTTCGGTCTACGTATTATGTAATTTGTTACTGTCAGTGCATATTTCCTGGAACAGCATTCCTTGGGGTCTCTCAGAAGAGGATTCGACTTATATTCTGCTAGGAACCTGGGGCACCACAACATTGGACTACTTTCAGCTATGTTTTTAGTTTGGGTTATTTTTTTGGACAATGTATCAGACATGAATTCTAGACCCAAACTCCTGTGCTGATAGGCTTATATGTAGAGATGCTTGAGGAGGCTTTAATCTGCTTTACCCAAAGATAAACAAACATTCCAACCTTGCTTTCTGGAGAGCACTTTTTTAAAAAATTATTTTTCCAAAATCCCTTTTGAAAGTGTTGTCTTTAGAAAGGGTTCCAGGTAAAACTCCCATCACCTCTCCCCCAACTGTAAGTCCTATGTTTTGTCTACTGTCCCCTAGGTACATGGATTGTTATAAACCCTAGTTTTTGCTTGCCAAGAATTGACAGATAGTCCTAGAGAAAACAATACTTTCTTTTCTGGACCCTCTTTCTTTATTTTCTTATCATTTCTAACTCCTGGAGAATTAGATCATTTTTTTTTTAATATTTTAGTCAGGGTTTTTATGAATTCTGTGCCAGGAAGTTTTCTCTGGTCACCCAGGAACAGAGGTGTCAGTCCCTGTTCCTGGGTAGATATCAAAACCCAAGGCCCTGATCCTAAGTCTCATGTTTTGTTCCAATACCAATTTGGATATTGACCTCAGTCCCTGATCACTTCTTGGCTTTAAATTCACTCTTTTGGGCAGCTGGGAACCATCCCTATTGCTTTCAAATGTTGCTGTATTTTTGGCTTTCTTCTTTTTATTTTTATCCAGGAATTCTGTATGAGAGGTCATGAAGCATGGTAGTTAAGAGCAGAGCATCTCACACTGGACTACCAGGCCATCCTGGCTCTACTGCCCTCCAGCTGTGAAAACTTGGACAAGTAGCTTCACCACTCTGTGCACCAGATCTCCTCAGTGATAGAGTAGACAGCATTGTGCTTACTGCGTAGAGTTTCTATGGGGGTTCAGTGAGTCAGTCTACATAAAGCACTTGGAACGGTCTCTGGCATGTGATTTGTGCTGCGTAATTGTTGATGAGTACCAGTAGGATGTGTTTAGACCAGGAGCCTGTCTTCCTGCTTCATTCAGGTTTTCCCAAGCCAACCTAACTTCTTCCAAAGCCTCTGTTCTTTCCCTTCCATGGTGATGTCTACCCAGGGCTGGGAGAAGAGCTATGTGAGTTTGGTGGGACAGAACTGAGACCTGCTTGCTAAATGGGGGGATATAAAGTAGAGAGACGCTCAGTTGTTAATTAATAGAACAAAATACCCCTTTATATAATTAGGAGAATAAAATTGAAAGCAAGGGCCTAGGTAGGTTTGGAAGTATTTTTGTGATTACCTCTTACTTGGGTAATAAAAGTTGGTCTTCTTTTTTTTTTTAAGATTTTATTTATTTATTTCACAGACAGAGATCACAAGTAGGCAGAGCGGCAGGAAGAAAGAGGAGGAAGCTGGCTCCCCGCTGAACAGAGAGCCCAACACGGGTCTCGATCCCAGGACCCTGGGATCATGACCTGAGCCGAAGGCAGAGGCTTTAACCCACTGAGCCACCCAGGCGCCCCAAAAGTTGGTCTTCTTGTTTGTGGCTGGTGGACCTATACGTAAGATTTAATTGCCCACAGAATTTAAGTTAATTTAAGCTGGAGGGAGAACATAATCTGAGGAGCTCAGCACAGTGCACAGTGCCTCATACGTCATGTCAGTGAAAACTTGCTAATCAGAAATTAAACACCATTGGAACCTATTCCTCTTTTCTAGGGACCAGACAGATTTTTTTCTAGACTCAGATTCTTGCGGTTAATTAGAAGAACATAGGCAAAGTTAGATGAACTGTCTTGTGAAATTTGCCTGAGTATAGAAAGAAACTCGGCTACTTAGTTCGTCAGTGTTTACCATACAGGAAATGTAAACTAAGTAGCAGACAACAAAGGTGTTCAGTGGGAACACAGCTTTATGGAGGGCCACCAGGGAAGCATTCAGTAACGCTCTATTTTAGACTTCTCTTTAATTATCTGAAAGAGAGATTCAGTAGTGCTATTGGGACTTGCATGTGTGTTTCACCAGGAAGGATGGCACAGTGGCATAGAAGAGGAATGGAACCAAAGGGACTAAAGCCATGGGTGTGAGTGACAGTAAACTAGGGTGAGGAAGTGGGCAGCTGCCTTCTACCAGCTGTGGTCAGCATGCAACCCTTAAGGATGAGCACACAGTGAGGTAGTCTTGCTTCTTCAAGATGTCTGGTCTACCAGTTGGTCCCAGTTCTTTGACCAGACTTCCATCCTGTTTCCATTGTAGCTGCATCACTCATGCTTAAAAGAGCATTGCCCAGTGTTTAACAGTGAGTCAGACAGACTGGGTTTAATGTCAATTTTCAGGAGTGTCATTTTGGATAAATTGTAACCTCTGTGATTGTCTCATCTATACAGTCATGACGATCATGGCTGGGGTGAGGTGGAGGTGAGTGAGAAGCTAGTGGGTGAAGTTTAAAGAGGCACTCGTGCTCTGGGTTACTTTGGTGCAAGGATGCCACTGGCTTAGCTCTGAGAATGAGTGCCTCCTTCAGGTTTTAGCCCTAGGCACCCTACTTTCTCATCTCAGTTCCCCAGCTCTGGTGATGATTATATCTACATCATAGGACTGCAGTGAGAATTAAAAAAAAAAATCACATATACAAAGTAATTAACAGAGTGCCTGATACATGGGAAGTGTGAGCATTTAGGTCCCTTCCTTTCCTAGCTCCATTGTGCCAGTCTCACCAGACTCTGGGAAAGTGGCCCTAGGAATTTGTTAGAAATTTCGTCTTTTGAGGGGAAAAAAAGAAAAACATCCTAGAGAAAAGAGATGCCTGTCCTTCTGAAAGCAAAGAGGGAAACAGGCCATAACATGAGCCTCTGAGTAACTGACATTTATAAACAAGAATATTCACTGTTGGACATAGAAATGGGATATTTTATTGTATGTTTTAACTAGTCATAACTACTTACAGCAAACACCGACTGCTCCTGCCTGGTAGCCATTCCCCTCCTTCTTCCTTCTGAAAGAGACCACATCTCAAACAGACACTGAAGATTATAGGTGTTCAATTCTTCCAACTCCCTTGCAGCTATGGTAGGAGCATATGAACCCATTTTAGGGTGTTTCTGGGGAGAAGTTCCTTCCCTAATGAAGAAAGATGCCTCCTGGTCCCACAGCCACCAGCAGGGAAGGAGGGGAAATGACGATGAGAAGGTTTGGCCCAGTTGTGGGCCCACCTGAGTCTTCCCTCTTATTTCCCTTGGAATGCAGGCTTGGTGATTACACAATCAAACAGCGTCAGAGGGCACCCCTTGGCAACGACACTGAACGAGCACTGGGGAGGTAGTTTGTCAGCAGAAACGCATGCTGGAAGCAGTCGTGGACACCTGCATACGGATGGTGTGAGAGATGGTGAAAATTAACCGCACTGTGCCTTTATCTGAAGGTGTGAGGTGGACAAAGAGAAGAAGTAACCAACAAAGCCTGAGCTTTGTAACTGAAGTCAATTACAGAAGGCAGCACGGAAGGGGTGGGTTTAGAGCTGGGAATCCAGAAAATCAGGAAGTGTGTTTGAGGCAAGAAAGGATATGAGAAATCTTCACATTGTGTGCTTTCTAATTTAAAATGTACATTGGAGACAAGCAGCTTTTTTTCTGAAAAAGGCCCAACAGCAAACAATTCTGGCTTCGTGGGCCATCAGTCTCTGTTGCATCTACTCAGCTCTGCCATTGTAGCATGAAAGCAGTCACAGACAATGAATAAATGAGCAGGCATGGCTGTGTTCCAATAAAACTTTATTAACAAAAAAGATGATGGACCAGGTTGGCCTGTGGGCTCGTTTGGCAACTCCTGCTCTAGGGTTCCGGAAAGACAGAGATGTAGTCACTACTTTCTGTCAGGCACTGTCTGGGCCCTGGGAATATATAGAAGAAAAAAAAATCGACTTTTTCTAGGATTTTATAGTCTCCCCTCTCTTGCTTTTTCAATTCCTTCTTTTTTATCTCAACCACTACCATTAGCAACATTCATTAAGCATCCTCTTTTTTTAAAAAGGATTTTATTTTTTTATCCGAGGAGGGGAGAGAGAGAGAGAGAGAGAGAGAAATCATAGTCGGGGGTAGGGGGGGCAGAGGGAGAAGGAGAAGCAGACTCTCTACTGAGCAGGGAGCCCGATGCGGGACTCAATCCCAGGACCCCAGAATCATGACCTGAGCCAAAGGCAGATGCTTAACCGACTGAGCCACCCAGGCACCCCCATTAAACATTTACTATGGGTCAGACCCAATTTTAGGAGCTTTATGTATGTATTATTTTTAAGCTTCCAACAGTCCCTCAATATCAATATTATTATTCTCATTTTGCTGACCAAGGAAACAGGGGAGCCACTTTGCCCAAAGCTCTGGAGCTCACAGGTGCCAGAGCTGGAATCTAAGCCTAGATCTTTCTTATTTCAAATACCTGCTGATTCTAAGACGTGCTGTGGATTCAGAAGAGGGAATCTGGAGACATGCTCCCTGGAAGTGAATTCTGACCGTGTGATTTTGGACAAGTTATTCCATTTCTCTGTGTTTCCTTTTCCTCATCTATAAAATGAGGACAGCAAAAGCAAGTAGTTCATGGGCTAGGTGATGCAAACTAGCGTACATAAGTAAATCTCGTCAGGACAATGCCAGGCATGTAATGGTGCTACGTAAGTATTAGCTAGGATTGTTCTTTATTTTATTTTTTTAAATATTTTATTTATTTATTTGACAGACAGAGATCACAAGTAGGCAGAGAGGCAGGCAGAGAGAGAGGAGGAAGCAGGCTCCCTGCTGAGCAGAGAGCCCGATGCGGGGCTTGATCCCAGGACACTGAGATCATGACCTGAGCTGAAGGCAGAGGCTTTAACCCACTGAGCCACCCAGGCACCCCTAGGATTGTTCTTATTAACAGGGGATCTAGACCAGTGGAGTAGGAGGTTAGAGCACCTTGGGTAGACAACACAAAGACTCTTACAATGTAAGGAAATCCTCCTTCACTGCAGGCAGTTTGGCTCCCCAGGGGGCATTTGAAGAGATCTAGATACGTTTTTGATTGTCATCACTGGGGGAGAGGAGACAGCTATGGGCATCAGGTGGGTCGGGTCCTGGATGCTCCTTGTATTCTGCAATGTACAGGGCACCCCCCGACCCCAGCAACAGAGAATTGTCTTACCCCTCGATGTCAATGGTGTCAAGGTTCAGGAACACTGTCGTAATGTTTTGACCAACTAAAAAGAGCAGGTGGACTACGGACTGATGTCTTTGGGCTTAGCCCAAGAATTATTTAGGGCAAAAATGGGGTAAGAACACCTATCGCTACAGTCTAGGTCCTGAGTTCTCTCTCCACCACATTGCCCCAGGGACAGCTGTGGAACGAGCAGTGCCAAGCCAGGTTATGGGAACCCTATGTGCAGAAGATTAGAAGCAGGGAACACGGACCACAAACCTTTGGTCTGGGACAGACATCTTAATTCATTTGATTGTGGACAGTCTCCATATGTGGGAGTCATAAGGGACAAGGGAGGGAGGTGAGAAGGGGACCCTGGTGAAGACTCAAGAGTTGGTAGAAGAGGCAATAGGGAGCCCTACTGGGCATTTGAGCAGAGGAGTGATGCCCAGCTAGTAGGACCAGGGAGGTTCTGTGCAGGAAGCTACTGGAATCTGGTGAATCAGCTGGTAGGTGACTACAGTACTCTTTCTGGAAGGTCCAAGGCCCCAGACAAGGTGGACAAGAGGGAAGAGGTAACTCAGAAACCTGGCAGAGGGGACTCTGTGGAGCTGGGACATGGCATGTGTGCTCTGCCTTTAATCAGAGACAAATGGGAGCTAAAGGCCTTTTTAGCCATGCATACAAACCTCCTTCTGCACAACCCTGAGTGGTTCGCTGCCTGCTAATGAGCTTTTCTGGAAGGCTGTTAAAGATCATTAAAAAGCAGTTTTTGCAAACTCAATATTAGTTTTTAAGTAGTTAGCAGGGGTGAGCCCTTACTGCTCCATGTTAACCAAAGCAAGGGATGAGTTGCCACTCAGGACACAGAGGGAGGCAGGAGTAATCCCTCCAGTCCCGTGGGAGGTAGGGGGATGTGCCTCTAAATCAGTGCTACACCATTTATTTCCATTTGAGTCACAAAATGTTTTTTGAAACACTTTCTCCCTCCCTAGAACTGTGCTAACCATTAAAGAGTAATACTAACGGTGATAATAGTGATAACCATAATTTTAATACTGGAAACTTCCTGAGCATCTATCGTAGATTAGGAACTGTGTGAAATCTTTCATAGAAACATAAAACATTCTCCCTAATCTTGCAACTGTGCTGCAAAGGGAGTATTATTAACCCCATTTTACACATGGGGATTTTGGTTGATAAAAACAAAATCTAGATCTTTAGACTCTCATGATCAATAGGACAAAATGCTTAAACCAATCTATGTTATATAAGACTAGAAATTATCATCACTGCTGAGATTTATGAATTACTCTCAGTGGGGCAGGTACTGTTCGACTCATTCCAGGTAAAAGCTCATTTATTTCTCACAAAACACTAGGAGGTAGCTACTATAATCCTCGTTTTCCAGCTCAGGAAACTGAGGCAGAGCGCTTCTAAGGAAATTTGCCTCAAGTTAGAAGATGAGTCGGAGGAGGTATCGAGTGAGTTCATCTAACCAACACTCGTTTTATTCATCTATATATTGACTCAACACAATTACTGATCTCAGAGACTCGGTGCAAGGATCCAACTGTCCCATTGCCATAAAATATTTAGCGACGCACTTGGCATATATTGTCTGCTTCATAACAGCCTCATCTGGGTGTTTTGTTCACACCTTTATCCTCAGTGCCTAACACCTGCCCAACACAAGGGAGGCGGTCCATAAGTTACACTTGTCGAATACATGTTGAAATGTCATCTCTCAAACTTCCCGTTATTGTTGCTGCGGAGAGATGAAACGTGGTCTTACATCACGGTGTGCAGAAGAGTTTTTGATGTGGCTGTGAGGACTAACATGTTTGAGAGTAGGCAAAGACAAGGTGGGGAAACTTCTCTGACACAGAATCATTGGACGGCTGAGATGCTCGCTGCAGGGACAAGCCACATCCCAAGCCTGGGAACGCTCTCTTGAGGTGTCTGGGGAGGAGACATGTGTGGAGAGGAGTTGGTTGCCGTAGAAGCCAACACATCCCCCACCAAGGAGGTGGACACACCTGAGGAAGAAGACACCTTCATGCTAAGAACAAAGGCCAGGTTTCCTCTGCAGTGGTTGTTGTCTTCTGTGTCTTTAGGAGAAAGACAGCCCAGAGGGGGATGAGTAGGCAGGTTTTTTTAGAAAATGGGGAGGTCCTCTCAGAAGTCCAAAGTGAAGAGTTTTTGGAAGGAGGCCATCTACCCTCTCAGACACTGCAAAATTCTGTTTCATGACTTGGCTGGACAAAGTCTAACCTTCAATGCCTGGTCCAGAATAGGCATATGTATGTGTTGAATGAACTTGCTGAAGAAAAGAGAGTAAGTGAGCATCTGGGACTTGGACTGCAATGTGTGATCGCAAGCCTAAGCCTCCATGCTCTCTGTAAGTCACTCTTAACACTTCCGTGTGAGCACCCCATGTTCTGCCCCACATATCTCCTGAGCTTATCTGTGTTTGTGTGCCTATGTCCTTATTCTTCCTGGCATACCCATCTTCTACCATGTTGTCCAACATCTCTGCATTTTGTTTGGAAGGACCCAGTATTCTTTCATTGTGAGTCCTGTCTAATTCTTCCCAGCTATAAGTGATCATAGATTTTTCTCCTTAATTGTCTTGTAACTCTGAGCTTATTTCACTTTTTATGTCACATATAATTGTCTGTTGTTTTTTGACCCACTTGGGGCCCTTTAGGGCAGGATGGTTCTTTTGATCATGGTGTCCCCCTTGATACTTAGCACTCTGCTTTCGACACAACATAGGATCAATAACCCTTGTTAAATTGAAATAAGACATAAACAGGGTGTATTTTTCTCTATGAATTATCTCCAAACAAGTTTTTTGAGATTTCTCTTGTCTATAAAGCCAAAGTTTTCATAAAATTTACAGGAGGATCTAAAAATTCCCTTAGGCAAAAGGAGAGATACCCAAAAGAGTGGAAAATTTACAGGAGGATCTAAAAATGCCCTTGCCCCAAAGGAAAGGTCCCCAAAAGAGTGGAAAAGTGTCCAATGTACATCAGCAGGGCACTAGTTGAATAAACCTTGAAGTATCCACGCAGCTTTAACTGGGAATATATTTAGAGACATGAATGGAGTGGCTTCTGAAATGTGTTCTGGGCAAAGCAGGCAAAATAAGCAAAGTGGAGAAAAGCATGTGCAATTTAAGAAAATGGGGGTAAGGATATAAACTTCATATGCATATATACATACTTAGAATAGTGATAGGAAGGGGTACCTGGATGGCTCAGTGGGTTAAACCTCTGCCTTCGGCTCAGGTCATGATCTCAGGGTCCTGGGATCGAGCCCCGCATCGGGCTCTCTGCTCAGTAGGGAGCCTGCTTCCTCCTCTCTCTCTCTCTCTCTCTCTCTCTCTGCCTTCCTCTCCACCTACTTGAGATTGAAATAAATAATATCTTTAAAAAAAAAGAATAGTGATAGGAAGATAAACCAAAAACAGACCAAGAAAAAGGTTATGCATACCTCTAAGTGCAGTGAAGAAATGAGATGAAGGAAACTGGGGAACCCAGGAACTAGGAAGACATTTTACATAATTACGAAGCAAAATCAAATCTAGAAAACAGCAGTCTCTGAAGATGGAAAGCAAAGTGAAAAAAATGAATTTGCGTGTTAAACAATCAAATAGAGAATTGTTTCAAGTGACTTCAAAGCACCATAGTTTGATTTCATCTCTAGTGGCATATACTCTACAGATAAAAACACTGTTAAAATAAATGTAAACATCTGTAGCAATCCTAATGTCGGGTGCTGTGTGGATGGGGTTTTTCTGGGAGTTGTGAGTGGGCACCGTGAGAGAAATTAAATGCTCATGTTGGTAGCCTTGAGAACAAGAATAATTAGTGTGGAAGAAAGGGGTAGGAAGGTGTCAGCTTGAAGAGATTAAGTCAAAGCCCCTTAGTCCTGAATTTGATTTGGATGTTGGAATGTGACTCATAATGAATTTCCTCCTAAGAAAAAAGAACACAAAAACCTTGTTTTTCTGGCTTGGCCCGTTGGAAGCTTCTAGATGCAATGACCAATCCTACAGCAGTGAGCACCCAAGTACCCATAGTTTGGTCTCCAGATACCACTTCTCAGTAGAAGAGAGCGGGGTTCTCTATCACCATCTAACATATTTTATACTTTGTTCATTAAAAAAGAAAAAGTCTGACTTCTTAAACCGGTGCATGAGGTCCATGAAGGCAAGCACTTTTCGTTTCTTGTTGGCACCTAGTTCTACTAGGCACTCAATAAAGATATGTTGAATGAAGAAAAGGATGGTGTGGAATGCTAAGTGGTCTGGCCATGGATGCCGGCTTGATTTCTCTGCATTCTTTGCAGACTTGTATTAACCTAAGCACAGTTTCTCCTACATGAGAGAAATCTGTGTCCCCACAAGTAGCAAAATTATCTTCTTCTATTCTCTTCTCTCAGGTCAATGGGTTTGGTTCCTGCCTAGCCACTATTCTTGTTCTCAGCTCATTTTCCCCACTGGCACTTCACACAAAGAACAGGAAGATCATCACCAAGGCTGGAGGGAGAAAGGGTTCTCATCATATTCTCTTTGTGGATCAATAACGGTCACTAGGTCTCACTGTAAAGAGAAAAAACCTGAGCTTTTTAGATTCTTGTCTATCTTAATTTCCACTACTACCACTGCCCCCAATTCCTGACACCAGTGCTTTTTGCCTCCATTAGTGGATAGAAGCACCAAGATGCCCGAATGTGACCAGGATTCACCATATATATATATATATATATATATATATATATATATATATATATGAAATAAAAAGGATAGAGGATGTTCAAATGACATCAAGAAGTTTCAGTAAGTATTGTTTCCTGAAACTTCTGTTTTGGTTAAGTATGTGTCATTCATGGGTTTATGTGTCAGGTCTTGATGCCAAAAGCATTCTGTACAAATATTCTCTCTTTCTCCTTCCCTTCCCCTCCTCCTCCTCCACTTCCTCCTCCTTTCCCTTTGTGTCTGTCTCTTTTTCTTCTGAATCACTGGAGGACCCTGTTAAGAAAGCATATCTGATTCTTCAATTCTCAGATCTCTTAACGGTGCCTCTTGTCATTATAGTTCTAGCCAGCACCTGATCTAAATGTCAGTGTGAGCAAGGTTCATCTGGAGAGATGTGAGAGGTGACTTCCGGGCCCCACGCACCCTTGGGACACTGACCTCATAGGTCAGAGCGGAGGCTCAGCATCAGAGTTTTAACTGGCTTCCTGCAGATACTGATGCAGAGTCAAGACCACACTTTACAAATACCCAGCATGCAAGAGGCTGCAGGTGTTTATTGAAGCCAATGAACTGTGCCAGCTTTGTTCAGTGGTACCCATTCTTACAGGGACCACAAGTGGCTCGAGGCTGACATACCTCATGTCCGAAGAGATGAAGAAAACTCCTTGCCTTGAGACAGCTTCTTCTTTTCTTGGAACTACCCATTCATCGCTTCCTCCTCATTTAGGGAAATTCTACTCTCACCGGCTCACGGAGGATTCATTCCCAGGCTTTGCCTCATGTGACAACGTTGTGAAGGCTCTGCCTTCACAGAAACGGTGCTGCTTGATCGTCCAGTAATTGTGAAGCGACTTGGTAAAGCTCTTGTGAAAAGCAGAGCCCACAGACCATATGGCAGATTCTGTCGAGAAGTTGGGATGCCATCACGTGGGGGTTGTTCTCGGCTTTGACCAGCCTTTGAGGTGGCACAACAGATGTGTTCTTGTTTTCTCTGTACACAAAGGTACATTCTGATAATAAAACAAAGCACCGATGTGGAAAAATAGTCTACCTATGTTTAGGCTTGGAACTTAGCAGTGTGTGTGGCGGGCTGGTTGGATAATGGCTGGGAACACTCACAGGGTTCTCAAAGGAAAAGTATTACCCAAATACCTTGTACTGGTGATGTTACAAATATATTACACCTGTTTCACTGGCTTATAGTCTAATTTGTGCCCTGAAATTCCCCACCTCTTTGATGAATGATTGCTTTCTTACAGATCTATATTACCATTCAAAACACCAGGAAGTGGGTGGGGGCGCATCTGGCATTTACTAAGGCTCATCTTGGACCTCAGACAATGGGAACATACATCATTCACCACTACTATATGTCAGGAACCATTGGAAGCAGATAACAATGTGTTGATTCTTGTCATTCTCCCGTAGCCCTAGAGTAAGTACCATTATTTTCAATATTTTCGAGCTAAGGAAATTAAACACAGATGAGGTCACATGATTTACTCAAGTCACGGGACTTAAAGTCATGGAGTTAGGAGTTGAATGCAGGCAATCTAGCCGCAAAGTCTGTGCCACTAAGTACTATGCCACATTTCCCCTTAAAGGAGTTTAAGAAGTTTGATGACATTTAAGAGAGGAGACTTTTGTCTGGAGTAAATAAAGTAGCAAATGTTGTTGTGAATGGAGAAGTTGATAATGGAGAATGGAGAAAGTGTTAAAGACATAGTATGGACGGAGCTTCTATTTAAATAGCCACTTTGGAGAACAGTGTGGAGATTCCTCAAGAAATTAAAAATAGAGATTCCCTATGACCCCGCAATTGCACTACTGGGTATTTACCCCAAAGATACAGATGTAGTGAAAAGAAGGGCCATCTGTACCCCAATGTTTATAGCAGCAATGGCCACGGTCGCCAAACTGTGGGAAGAACCAAGATGCCCTTCAACGGACGAATGGATAAGGAAGTTGTGGTCCATATACAATATGGAGTATCATGCCTCCATCAGAAAGGATGAATACCCAACTTTTGTAGCAACATGGACGGGACTGGAAGAGATTATGTTGGGTGAAATAAGCCAAGCAGAGAGAGTCAATTATCATATGGTTTCACTTATTTGTGGAGCATAACGAATAACATGGAGGACATAGGGAGATGGAGAGGAGAAGGGAGTTGAGGGAAATTGGAGGGGGAGGTGAACCATGAGAGACTGTGGACTCTGAAAAACAATCTGAGGGTTTTGAAGAGGCAGGGGTGGGAGGTTGGGGGAGCCAGGTGGTGGGTATTGAGGAGGGCAAGTATTGCATGGAGCACTGGGTGTGGTGCAAAAACAATAAACTCTGTTACACTGAAAAGAAATTAAAAAAAAAAAAAACAATAGTCTTAAGGCTTCCAAATTAGAGTATGTGTAATTTATTCCAGTGCTTTTATGGTACCCTTCTGAAAAGTGGTTAATTGTAGATCATAGATACGTAGAAGCCTGTCAGCTTTTGGTCACATTTCTGATGGGTGGATTTTCTGGATTGGCTGGATTCAGTGAATCTCGCAGAATTTGCTCATATATTTGTGTTCCTTTAGAAGGTTGTTCAGTCCTGGAGGCCAGCTGGTATTGGATGTGCTAGCTGGTACTCAGATGTCTGGTGCTTTGCTGGTGGGGAGCACCAGGGGTAACTGTGCAACTTGTCTATAATAATCCAAAGGGCTAGCTCTGGTTTTTTCACAGGGCAGCCTAGCCCAGGCTTATTCAAATGGCGGCTTATTCAAGAAGAGCAAGAGAGGGAAAAGCCCAGTGTGTAAGCCTTTTGGAGAAGAATCTTGGCTACATTTTACAATATACTTCTGTGAGGTTGCTTACATTCCAGTCACATGTAAAATAAGTTTGGGTCATCTCTGGTTCCTCTAGAACATCATTCGGTTATAACATCAGGATTAAAATCTAGGATTTCCTGATCTATGTCAGGTCCTGATGTGGATGAGTCTTCTTGGATGTGATCCTTTGAATGTGGGCACCCTTCATCTTGAGACCTTGATCTAGTAAAGCATTATCGGACCTCAACCCCCTCACCCCTCAAATACCATAGTAATACAGGGAAGGACAATCATGGAAGTGAAAATAGTGAGAAGCACATAGCAATCCGGATCCAGAGTGATTCTGGAATCCCTCCAGGTGGGTGTTGCATTGTTTCCCTATTGTGGACATGGGAAGTGTTCCTTGATCAGGACTCAGTTTAGCTCCTTTCTTTTTCACTAGAGAGAGAGGGAGAGGCAGTGATAGAGGGAGAGAAAGCGTCTTTTTTAAATTTAAAATTTTTAAAAAAGATTTTATTTATTTGAGAAAGAGAGAATGAGAGAGAGCACAAGTGGGAAGAGGAACAGAGGGAGAGGGAGAAGCAGATACCCTGCTGAGCAGGGAGCCTGACGTGGGAGTTGATCCCAGGACTCTGAGATCATGACCTGAGCTGAAGGCAGATGCTTAACCAACTGAGCCATGTAGGCTCCTGATAGGAAGAGAGAGAATCTTAAGCAGGCTCCATTCCCAGCACAGAGCCTAACATGGGGCTTGATCTCCGGATGGTGAGATCATGACTTGAGCTACAATCAAGAGTCAGTGCTTCACCAACTGAACAACCCAGGTGCCCCAGGACTCAGTTTCACACCTTGATAGGGACTCTGAATCTATTGTTTTCAAGGATCCATTATCTTGGTTCTCAAACCTACCTTTGGAGATATACTTCCTTTTCCATGAGAAATGGCCTGGTTGGCAGATGAATAGCTTTTCTTTTTGCTTTATGCTCACACACTCAGGATCCTAGAGGTCTTTCTGCAATTTGAGCAATATCAGTCTTACCCAGTTAAAGCTGATGGCCCTTTTACTGATTCAGGACCCACAACATTTTGTGGATTTCCTATGTATCAAATTGTAAGTCCACTCCAGTTGACAAAAGCTTTTCTCTACTCCAGAGCAGTGTAAGACTCTAATAAGCCCCTTTCTCTAGCTAAGAATATCTGACAGGCAGCACATCAAGTCTTTGCAAAAGGTTTACAGTTTCTTGGAGTCACATCTTAACTTATCTTTACCTTGAGATTGTTACTTACTTTGAGAATCTTTTACCAGCCGGAGACCGGAATTGGGAAAAAGATTTTACCCTCCAAAAAATTCTGACCCTTCTATGCCTTCAAAATTCTGCTTGCAAACTGGACAATTCTTCCTTTAAATACCCTCTCTTTTTTGGTGTCTTAACATAGGCATCTAAATAAGCCAACTGATTCTTTCCACATTATGCTTGGAAATAATTTTGCCAAGGTCCAAAAGTGCAATTGCTAGCATATATTACCACTGATGACAGCGTTGCTAATTGTCCCAATGCTATATATCACAGGTCAACACTTTTTCCTTGTTCTTTTGCAGTTTCCTTGCTGATTTTCCAGTTTCCACTAACAATTTACTCAGCATTTTCATCCCTTCTGTTAACTAACATTTTTCTTGCCTTTTCTTCATGCTCCATCCATTGGTCCTAAAGCCAATGACACAGGTATAAGATTTTATTTATGGCAGCACCCAACCATTAGGTATAAATTCCTGTACCAGTTAGCTTGTTTTCTGGGTAGTAATATGGCCCAAACCTTACTGGCTTAAAATAACAACCATGTATTCAGCTTTTGATACTGTGGATCGGTTAGTTCTTTGGGATTGGGCAGCTTGTCTGAATTCTGCTGGGCTTGCTCTTGAGCCTATCATCAGCTGGCAGACTGGTGACTGATTTGTAGTCTATCCTTGCTTACATACCTGGAAGTTGGCAGACTATGAGTTGGGGCAACAGAGTTAACTTGGCCACGTGCCTGTTATCACCCAGCTAACTAGCCCAGGCTTCCTCTAATGGTAGCAGAATTGTAAGCATGGATAGAGCAAATTCCAGTAATTGGCACTTTTCAAGTCTCTGCTTGCATCCCATTTTAGGTTGTCACATTGGTCAATCAAGTTACTGAGCCAAGCTCAAGTCAGCATTGGAGGAGATCCCCAAGACTGTGGTTACAGAGGGGGTAAATATGGCAACCAGTTTTACAAGCTATCTACCACAAATATAAATATGGAGAGGTGGAAAGATGGAAAGATTAACTTAAAATCCCATCTGAAGGACACTGTCACTGTCAGATTTTATCTCAGTGCCGAGGTGGGGGCAACTAGTTGAAGAGAGTGAACTCTTTCAAATCTTGGTCAGTGGCTCAGCAGATGGTGCCACCCACTGTCACTTACTCTTTGAAGGAAAGACATGCAAAGTGATGAGACTCTAATAACCTGAGATTTAACATTACCTCTGGATGCAGGATACTTGAGTCGATGTTCCATTCAGGAGACTCTTGGGAGTGACTGGCCTAGAGAGTTACTTTCTCTCATGCGAATACACAGAATTGATTTCAATTTACATGGAAGGGTTGAGGGTTACAGCGACCTGGCCAGAGTATCTAACCTGTCTACCTGTGAAGGAAGGCAATTGACAGGGACAGTGGGGGAGAGGTCACACGTGTGCAGTGAAGGCAGGTCATGCAACCCTTTGGCAACTAAAGCTGGATTTGGAAATGCATTTCCTTACCGATGCGGTCAGAAGTGGTGGTATGGTATAAATGAAATCAAAGCCAGCATACTTCAAAGATAATGGAAAGATAATAAGTGTTGATGGGGGTGAAGGTACTATTCTGGAAGCCTACATATCTACAAACCATTACAAACATTGTGTCTCTGGGTAAATGTATTCTCAGTTCCAAATAAATGACTTGGAAGCTAACTTTTAGGTAGAACAGAGTCCTAAATTGGTGAAGTCTGTCCTTAAATGTTCTTCTCCCAAGGAATGAGATATTAAATTGTTCCTCTCCAAAACAATGGGATGCCTAATTATTTCTCTTCCAAATAGTTTCGTGCTCAATTGTTCCTCTCAAGCAATGAAACATTCAATCAGTCCTCTCCCAAACAATGGAGTGCACTTGATTGTTCCTCTCCCATCAGTTGAATACTCAATTGTTCCTCTCCCAAGCAGTGAACCATTCAATTATTCAGGTGAATGCAGCTGAGAAGTTTCCATTTCTAGTAGTACAAAGCGAAGCTCTGACCAGGGCAATGTTTTGGGCCCAACTTGCTTCGTCGGAGTCAGGCAAGTTCATGATTATTATCATGATCCTTTGGATGATTTAAAAACTTTCTGAATGAGAGATTTTGTTGTCTCTCTTTTACCACACCCACCAGAATAACCTATTAGATCTTCATGTTCTCCTGCCAACCATGCAGAGTAGATAAGAATGGTCCCTCCATTTACCATATGAGCTTGTGGATGCCATTGGTAATATGTCATAGCCAAGGTAGAACTGAACAAAACATATCTGATCTGTATTTACAGAGCTGAGTTAGTACCACCCATACCTGCAGGAGGCTCACATTCTAGTTGCCTGGGGAGATGCATCACATGAGAATCAGTTGGGTAGTTGCCAGTTGCCCTCCAAGGATGGGGAACTCCATTCTGCCTGGAGAATTGGAAAGGCTGCACAAAGATGATGATCCACTTGGGCCTTCAAAAACTAGGAAATATTTTGACAAATTGGAAGACTAGGATGGTTTAGGCAGAGGTAAAAATCACAAACATGATCTGAATGTGCAGAGTCTAGGATGGGGGCAAGCCATAGCCTTGTATGGTCAGATATTGGACATCTGGAGCAGTGTGGGGATTCTTGAGTCTGAATTTGAAGGACCTGGAGTGACATTCTCTTTTGCATTTCTTCTGAAACCCTCCAATACCACAGGAGCCAAGAGAAGGGGTGTGATTAACACGGAGATCCCAGAGATTAGTACTGTCTTGGAGATGTTGAACTGAGCCTTGATTACACAGAATGTGGGGTTAGTTCCCTGATGTCACTTGAACTGATTGTTCACACTCAGAAGTGCCAGGTTTGACCATAAATGACAAGAGCCAGCTCTCTTGCCTGACTCCTATTTCCTTGAAGTCTCCAGATCACTGTTTCTTCTCAAGATTCTTCTGAATTCAAGGTGTGAAACAAAATCTGCAAGCATGCCCATACTATAGAGACTCTTGATCTGTTTTGGACATACAGATGAAGTACCTGGGGGATAGAAGCAGTGCACAGAGAGGGTGAGCTGCCTACTGGAAGAAAAATGCACCTCTAGTTAATGAGGAAGTGTAAACAGGTTATTGGTTGTAGACATACTCCCATTAAACACCATTAAAATAATCAATTAGGGGTGAAACTTATAAAAAAAATAACATATATCAATAGTGATTCAAATGGACATAGGCACCCTAATGTTTATAGCAGCAATGTCCACAATAACCAAATTATGGAAAGAGCCCAGATGTCCATAAACAGACGAATGGACAAAAAAGATGTGGGGTACACACACACACACACACACACACACACACACACACGAATATTACTCAGCCATCAAAAAGAATGAAATCTCGCCATTTGCAATGGTGTGGATGGAATTAGAGGATATTATGCTAAGTGAAATAAGTCAGTCAGAGAAAAACAAATACAACAGGATTTCACTGTTATGTGGAATTTAAGAAACATAATGGATGAACATAGGGGAAGGAAGGGAAAAATAAAAAAGACAAAAATAGAGGGAGGTAAATCTTAAGAGACTCTAACTCCAGGAAGCAAACTGAGGGTTGCTGGAGGGGAGGTGGATAGGGAGATGGGGAAACTGGGTGATAGGGCATTAAGGAGGACACTTGATGGAATGAGTACTGGGTGTTGTAGTCAACTGATGAATCACAAAATTCCACCCCTGAAACTAATAATACACTATATGTTAATTTAATTGAATTTAAATAAAAAATTAAAAAAAACACACAAAAACAACACATCTTTTTTCAGAACTGGGTAAAGCAGAAACATGTTAAGACAAATGAACATACCATATCATATAATATCATTACCTGGAACTCACCGAGTTAACATTTTGTCGTTCTTGATTACATGCTTTCTTTTCTATGCATAGGTAGATACATGTAGATCTTAAAAAAAATTTCAAGCAAAATTGGAATTATACTGGTAATACCCGGTTTTGTATTCTGCATTTTCATTTCACCTTCTCTCCTGAGTGTTTTCACATGTAAATATACTTTGAAAATAGGTGGGATCTTTATCTGTGTAACAACTATTACTTATGTCAGGCTTATCATGTGCCATTATACATGTATGAACTCATTCATCTCTCACAGAGATTTTTTCCCCCATTTCTTTGTGGTAAAATATACATAACATTTACCATTTTAACGATTTTTAAGGGTACAATTCTGTAGCACAGAGGACATTCACATTGCTGTGTGACCATCACCACCATCCATCCATCTCTAGACTTTTCTGTCTTCCAGACTCAAACTGCACCCATTAAATACTAATCCCTCATCTCCCTCCCTATGCAGCCCCTGGTAACCCCCATTCTACCTTCTGAGAATTCTAGGTGCCTCATAAAAGTGGAATCATACAGTATCTGTCCTTTTGGACTGGCTTGTCTCACTTAGCATAGTGTCTTCAAGAGTCCATCCACATTGTAGCATGTGTATCAATTCCCTTTTTAAGAAAGCCTAAATAGTATTCCCTTGCATGAATAGACCACATTTTGTTGATCAGTTCATAGATAAGTGGACACTTGAGTTGCTTCCACCTTTTAGTTATTGTGAATTATGCTTGCTGTG
The DNA here is from genome assembly GCF_010015895.1 of Lontra canadensis. Taxonomy (NCBI): domain Eukaryota; kingdom Metazoa; phylum Chordata; class Mammalia; order Carnivora; family Mustelidae; genus Lontra; species Lontra canadensis. Next base: position 4,613,068 of record NW_022631087.1, read on the forward strand.
AACATGGGCACACAAATACCTATTTGAGTCTCTGCTTTCTGTGCTCTTGGTATATACCCAGAAGTGGGATTGCTGGGACCTATGATAATTATATTTTTCATTTTTAAAATAAATTTAAAATATATTTTTAACATTTGCTTCTAAGTTATTGGACATATTGTTGTTTTGTATTTGTCAGAGTTCTCCAGAGAAATAGAACAAATAAGCAAGTGATTGATTGATTGGTCAATTGATAGATGAGACAGACAAGAGAGAGGGAAAAAGATTTATTATAAGGAATTGGCTCGCACAATTTTGTATGTAGGCTGAGAAGCCCCAAGATGCACAGGCAGCAAGCTGGAGACCCAGGAGAGCCAATATTTTGGTTGAGTCAAAAGGTAAGAAAAACTCAGTGTCTCAGCTTGAAGGCAGTCTGGTAAGAGGAATTCTCTCTTATCTTGGGAAGTGTCAGCCTTTTTTTTTTTTTTTTTGTTCTAGTCGTGCCTTCAGTTGATTGGATGAGGTATGCATTAGAAGGACAATTTACCCAATTTAAACTCACCCAAAAACACCCTCACAGAAACACCTAGGATAATATGTGACCAAGTATCTGTGCATTTGTGACTCAATCAAGTTGACATATAAAATTAATCATCATGTATTTTGAGGTAGGTAATATTATTATAGCCATTTTACAGATGAAGAAGCTGAGGCTGAGAGATATTAAGTGATCTGCCCATAGTCGTGCAGCCGGCAAGTGACACAACTGGAATTGAACTCATCTGGGTTCGACCGGTCACTGCTCTTGGTTTCTGACCATCTTGAATGAATTAAAACATGCATAGCCCCAGCCCCTCTATCTACCATGTTGAACATTTCAGTGTGAAAAAATACACTGCCTCAAACAACGTTGTATACAGATAACGTGTTTCTATTATGTTAGGACTAATTTGAAAAACCAGAGCTAAGAAGAGAAAGGGGCGGGAACATTTCAAAGATCTTGAGATGGACACATTGCCATTACCCCCCAAAATGGTTTTCCTAATTACTTTTCCATCAGCTATTATTTCACTATGCCTTTATCTACATTGATCATTTGATATTTAAATCTATCTTTGACAATGTCATAGGTTAATATGGTATCAGTTTTTATCCTGTGAATTGTTAGTGTAGTCAAATATTTTTTCCCCATTGATGGGCAAATGTAATATTCCCATGTGTTGATTTCTCTTTACTTTTCTAAATGGCTTCTGGGCTTTTGTCAGGGATCTGTGTGCAGTGACACCTTCATCCGTAAATGGCAAGGTAAAAGTAAAGGCAGCTTCTGATGGTAAACCTTCTCAGGATGAACCCATATGCCCAGGGCACTTTCATGATGAGATTTTGTCACTTGGCAGGTGACAAAAGAGATTCTGTATTTGGCAGAATGGTGTGTTAGTGTAGGTGGGCGTGATTCGGCATTTTCTGGACTGGTGCTCCTCAAGCGTACTCTGTGGACCAGTAACAGCCGCACTACCTGGGAGCAGGTGAAAAATGCAAATTCCGCTAAATGAGAACCTCCAGGACAGAGCCCAGGACAAAGTCTGTTTTTTTGTTTTGTTTTGTTTAAGATTTATTTATTTTAGAGAAAGAGAGAGAGCATGCACAAGTGGAAGGGGGCAGAGGGCAGAGGGAGAGGGAGAGACTCTCAAGCAGACTCCCTGCTGAGCATGGAGCCTGACGTCGGGCTCCATCTCATAAACCATGAGATCATGACCTGAGCCAAAATCACAAGTCAGACGCTCAACCAACTGAGCCACCCAGGTGCCTGCAAAGTCTGGGATTCGACAAACTCTCCAAATATCATTCAGTAAAAAAGGAACAAACTTCTGGCAAGTGCTATGTCATAGATGAACTTTAAAAACATCATGCTCAGTGAAAGAAGCCAGACACAAGGGACCAGTATTGTGTGCTTCCATTTCTATGTAGAACATCTAGAAAAGGCAATTATAGAGACAGAAAGTAGATTAGTGGTTTCCTGGGATGGGGATGGGAATGGGAATTAATTGTTAATGGGTGTGATGGATTTTACTGGGTGGAGGGGGATAAACAGGTTCTAAAAGTGCCTTATGATGCCACTCAGTAAAGTTATTAAAAATCATTGAATTGTACACTGGAAATGGGTGAATTTTATGATATGTAAAATATACCTCAATAGAACTATTAAAAATACACAAGCTTTCCAAGTGATTCTGATGTTTACTCTGGTTTAGATGTGCTGACCTAGACACACTGATCTACACAGTGTTTCCTAAACCTGGATAAGGGTAAGTATCACCTGGAGTGCTTGGTAAAAACAAACACCAACCCCAAAACAAAACAGATTCCTGGGCCCCAACCTAACCCTACTGAATTCTGATTTCCTTTGGAGGGGGCTTGGATGGGCAGAGAGACTCTTGACATTCACTGGGCTTTGCTGGAGAAATACTGAAAAGTAATTAGAACAGTCATTCTCAACCTTAGCCATCAAGGTAACCCTCACTATTAAAAATACAAATGCCCACAGAGGTTCTAATCTGGGGGGACATTGGGAGTTTTAAATTCTTCCTAGGTGATTCTAACCTACAGCCAAGTTGGGGACCGCTGCTAATGGTCATAACTTCTGGATCTTTCCAGCTCTGTGCCTGCCACTTCTGGGATAGACTCAATCTTCACAGCTGATCCTTATAATCTAGGGTGGTCCAGCCATCACATCCGTATTTCAGGAAATATGGTGGGAGAAAAGGAAACAAAGAATAGGCATATCCTTTTCCTTTTCAAGGGTGGTTACCAACCACCCTTATATCTTCTTTGGACAGAACTTTATCACTTGGCCACACCTTTCTAGGGTAGAAGATATAGTCATTTAGCCGGGTAGTATGTGCTGCATTTTCTTGCTTTTATCACTCAGTGATACCTTTTGGGAAGCTTTCCAAGTTCTCAGGTAGCTTTAATTCATTTTCTGCAGTGAACTACGTAATATTCCATGGTGTGAATGCTCCACAATTCACTCAGCCATTTCTCTATTGATGGACTCTTTTATTTCCAGTACACTGCCACTTAGAACACTACTGACATAAACACCCTTGAATTCATGTCCTCTTGTACCTACGTTTTTATTTCTATAGGCATATACCCTGAATCAAAATGGCTGGAGGGAAGGAAATATGTATTATGAAATTCAATAGATGCTAAACACACTGTTTCCTACAAATGCTATGACCTTCACATTTCCACCAACAATATGAAGAAATCCACTTCTCAGTTTATACTGGCAACTCCCATATTAATCAGGAGCCATAAGACAGTTTGGTACGTGGTGTTCTTCTTCCTTTTTATGGTTCTTCCCAGGCATTTATTCTTTCATATGGCATTGAAATTTGTATGGAGATGGCAAACTTCTCAATGGAATAGAATAGAGAATCCAGACATCAATCCCAAAATATTTGATAAGTTCAATCAGTAGAATAAAGAAAGGTAATTTTAAAGGGACCCATTATATACCTGGGAGAAGAAAAGTATGCATCTCCCTGTATTAGGGTCTCAAGCTGCCATAATGATACACCAAAAATTGGGTGGTTTACGCAACAGAGATTTATTTCTTCCTGGTTCTGGAAGCCAAAAACCCCAAGATGAAGGTTCTGGAAGAGTTTGGTTTCTGGTGGGGATTCTCTTCCTGGCTTGTAGACAACTACCTTCTCACTGTGTCCTATGGTGGAAACACAGATCATATCTGTCATGTCTTTTCTTACAAGGGCACTGATCCTGTAATGTCAGGGCCCCATTCTTATGACCACATTTAACTTAGTGACCTCTATATAGGCCCAATTTTCAAATACGTTACATTGGGGGTTAGAGCTTCAACGTAAAAATTTTGGGGAGGACAGAATTTGGTCCTCAGAAAACACCAAAACGTACAATAATAAGTTCCACATTGATTAAAGTTTTAAATATATATGAATATATTTAAATACACGTGTATGAATGAATAAAAATCTTATAAAATATCTGGGGAACTACATGTACAACCTGATCTTGAGAATTTCCTCACCATAGTTAGAGGACCAGAAACTTTAAAAGATAGGAATATTTATCTACATAAAAATTTAAAACCTATGTCTGTAAGCCATCTGTGGGTCTTCTTTGGAAAAGTATCTATTCATGTCTTCTGCCCATGTCTTTACTGGATTATTTTGTTTTGGGGTGTTACGTTTGATAAGTTCTTTAAGATTTTGGATACCAACCCTTTGTCAGATATATAATTTGCAAATATCTTCTCCCATCCTGTAGGCTGCCTTTTAGTTTTATTGCTTATTTCCTTCACTGTGCAGAAACTTTTTATCTTGATGGAGTCCCAATAGTTCATTTTTGATTTTGTTTCCCTTGTCTCTGGTGACATGTCTAATGAAAAATTGCTATGGCTGAGATCAAAGAGGTTTCTGCCTGTGTTCTCCTCTAGGATTTTGACGGTTTCCTGCTCCACATTTAGGTCTTTCATCCATTTTGAATTTATTTGTGTGTATGGTGTAAGATGGTCAACATCACTCATCATCAGGGAAGTAGATATCAAAACCATGAGGAGATACTGCCCAACACCTGTCAGAGTGGTTAAAATTAACAACACAAGAAACACAGGAATTGGTGAGGATGTGGAGAAAGGGGAACCGTCCTTCACTGTTGGTGGGAATGCAGCAGCCACTCTGGAGAACAGTTTTGAGGTTCCTCAAAAAGTTAAAAATAGAACCATCCTCTGATCCAGCAATTGCACTAACTGGGTATTTACCAAAGGATACAAAAATACAGGTCTGAAGGAGGTACATGTACTCCGATGTTTAGAGTAGCATTATCAACAATAACCACACTATGGATAGAGCCCAAATGTCCATCAAATAATGAATGGCTAGAGATGTGGTATATATATGCAATGAAATATTACTCAGCCAACAAAAAGAACGAAATCTTGCCATTTGCAACATGGATGGAACTAGAGTGTATTATGCTAAGTGAAGTACATCAGTCAGAGAAAGACAAATATACTATATGATATCACTCATATGTGGAATTTAAGAAAGGAAAAAGAACATATGGGAAAGAGGAAGAGAAAAAAAGAAGAGAGGGAAGCCATAAGAGATTTTAAAGATAGAGGACAAACTGAGGGTTGATGGAGGGAGGTGGGTGAGGGATGGGCTAGATAGGTGATGGGTACTACAGAGAGCACTTGTGATGAGGACTGGGTGTTCTATGTAAGTGATGAGTCACCGAATTTTACTCCAGAAGCCAGTATTGCACTATATGTTAACTAAATAAAATTTAAATTAAAATAATTTAAAACAGTATCATGAAAAATACCATAACAAAATCGATGGACAGGATCAGTAAATAATAGATCTGAAAAAATGTAATATTGCTTATCAATCAAGATGATAATGATAAAATAAAAATGTGCTTACAGTTCGACAAAGAAAAGATAATACAACAGGAAAATGGATTTGAAAAGGCAGTTCAGTACTTCCCTTTTGTATTGAAATCTAACATACCATGAGGAACTCAATGAATATTTACACACGTACACAACTAGGTACCTATGATATTGATCAAAACAGAGAATACAGTCAGCACTCCAGAAGGTTCCTTCCTACCTTTTTCTGGTCAATACCACCACCCCAGAATAACTTCTCTTCTGATTTCTGTCACCATAAATTGATTTGGCCTGTTTTTGAATGTCTATGAATGGGGTCATATACTATGTACTTGTATCTATCATGGTATCCAACCAGAAGATGGAAACTAATGCCTGTGAGATTCTTTCATTCAACCTAATACATGTGAGGTTCTTTCCTGTTGTTGTGCGTTTGGGTGGTTTGTTCTTTTTTTATTGCTGTTCAGTATTCCATACCAAATATACCAAATTTTATCACTTTTTCTGTTGTTGGACATTTTGATCGTTTCTAGGATTTGGCTATTATGAATAAACTGCCATAAAATTTATGTACATATCTTTTGGTATACATATGCACTTGTTTCTTTTGTGTACAAACATAGTAGTGGAATTTCTTGGTCCCTTATGACCCTTGCCAAAATCTGGAATTGTCTTTTAAGTTTTAGCTTTTCTCTAGGGGTAAGCCCCTGTCCTGCTGTGATTTTAATTTGCATTTGCTCAATGTTGAATAACTTTGCATGGGCTTATTGGCCATTTGGATATTCTCATTTGTGAACTGCTATTCAAGTTTTTGGCCCATTTTTAAATTGGGTTGTTTGAAGTTTTTTAAAAATATATTTTCTGGATATGAGTCCTTGTCAGATACATATACTGAGAATTTCTTTAAGTCTGTGGCTTGCCTATTTGCTTTCTTTCTTTTTTTTTTATTATGTTATGTTAGTCACCATACATCATTAGTTTTGATGTTGTGTTCCATGATTCATTGTATAAAACACCCAGTGCTCCATGCAATCTGTGCCCTCCTTAATACCCATCACTGGGCTAGCCCCCCTCTCCTCTAAAACCTTGTTTGTTTCTTGGAGTCCATAGTTTCTCATGGTTCGTGTCCCCCTCTGATTTCACCCTTTCATTTTTCCCTTCCTTCTCCTAGTGTCCTCCATGCTATTCTTTATGTTCCACAAGTAAGTGAAACCATATGATAATTGACTTTTTGCTTTCTTGATCATTTCTTTTGATGAAAAAGTGGTTGTTAATTTTTAGGAAGTAAAAATTACCTATTTTTTCATTTATGATTAGGTTTTTCTGTGTCTTGTTTAAGGAAATTTAACATTTCCCAAGTTCATAAAAGGATTCTACATTTTCATCAGAAACTTTATATTTTTGCCTTTTATGCTTAGGAATTTGATCACCTCAAATGAACTTTTGATGTGGGATAGACGTCAAGTTCCTTTTTTAAAAAAATATGAGTATATAGTTGCTTCAGAATCATGTATTTAAAAAAACCCGTTATTCCCCCATTGAGTTGCATTGGAGCTCACACCATAAATTAAGCACAATGTATATGAGGATTTATTTCTGAATTTCTGTTGTCTTCCACTGTTCTATTTACCCATCATTGGACCAATACCACAGAGTCATAGTTACAATAACTTAATGGTAAATATAGAAATGTGATAGTTGAAGTCCTCCAAATTTGATCTTCCAAGACTTTCTTGACTAATCTGTATTCTTTCCACTTTCATATAACTTTTAGAATTAGGTGGTCAATTTATACACACACACACACACACACACACAAACACACACTCATTCACATATTCCTTCTGGTAGTTTAATGGGGATTATTTCACATTAATCTACAGATCAGCTCTAGGGAAATTGACATCTTTACTATAGTAAGTCTTCTCAATTATAATATGGACTACCTATTATTTAAATACACTAATTTCTCTCAGCAATGTTTTGTTTTATTTTGTTTTTCAGTATAGAAGTGTTGCACTTCCAGGATTTGATATTTTTGATGTTGTTGTAAATGTTTTCATTTTTTAAAATTTTATATTTTGTTTGCTGTGGAATATAGAAATACACCCAATTTTCATATACTTACATTGTATTAATTGATTTTATCAAATTCACTTATTAATTCTAATAATTTCTTGTTGGATTCTTTGGATTTTCTACTTACACAATTTTATGAATCATTTTCTGTGAATAAAGATAGTTTTAGTCCCTTTTTTTCCCAATTTTTATGCCATTTATTCTATTTTTTTGTCCTATGTCAAAGACTTCCAATAAAATTGAGTAAAAGTCATCATAGTAGAAATCTTTGTCTTGTTCCCAATGTCACATTTAAACATTAAAAATGTTAGTGATAGTTATTTGTTTAAGACACCTTTTATCAGATTAAAAAATGTTTTCAATGTTTAGTTACTGAGTTTTTCTTTATTTTAAGATCATGAATGGGTGTTGAATTTTATCAAATGCTTTTTCTTCATCTTTTGGGATAATCATATAATTTTTGTCTTTCTTCTGTTTATGATGAATTATAGGACTGGTGTTTTAATATAAAATCAACTTTCTTTTCTGGAATAAATTGTACTACATGATTTTCTCCTCCCTCTCCATTTCCTCCTCCTCCTTCTTCCTCTTTTTTTTTTTTTAAGATTTTATTTATTTATTTGACAGAGATCACAAGTAGGCAGAGAGGCAGACAGAGAGAAAGGAGGAAGCAGGCTCCCTGTGGAGCAGAGAGCCCGATGTGGGACTTGATCCCAGGACCCTGGCAGAGGCTTTAACCCACTGAGCCACCCAGGCGCCCCGTCCTCCTTCTTCCTATTTATGATTTTTATTTCTATCTTCACAAGAGAGATTGACATGAAATTTTAAAAATAATGTTTCTTATAATCTTTATTTCTTCAGTACATTCCTGGAATAGGTCAAAATAGCTACTGAATTAGAATTGATAATACTTTATTTTGGATTGTTTCTTCTGTGTTCATGGAGGATATTGACCTTAATTTTTGTTTCTTACAATGTTATTGTCAGGTTTTAGGACAAGAGTACACTGAATTCGTAATGGAAGGTAGAGAGTGCCCTCTGTTTTTCTATTATCTGAAAGAGCTTTTAAAAAACTTGTATTTATTCCCCAAATGTCTGATAGCATCTACCAGTGAAGCCATTTAGCTATAGGACTGCTCACATTTTCTATTTCTTCTAGTAAAAGTTTTTGTAGACTGTGGTTTTCAAGGGATTTGTCCATTTCATGTTTAAAAAATTTATTGGTCTAAAGTTGTCCATAGTATACTCCTACCTTTAAGTTCTAAAATATTCTACCTTCTAAATTCTATAATAATGTATATTTTTATTCCTGATATGTGTAATTCATGTTTGCTTTTTGTCTTATTTCTTTTTCTTGCTACATTTTTATTTTATTGATCTTTTCAGGAGTGAACTTTTGGCTTTGTTACTTTCTCTATTTTATGTCTTATATTTTATACTCTCTCATAGCTTTTTTTCTGCTTCATTTTTGTTCCCTTTAACTTTCTTTGGGCTTAATTTGGTGTTTTTTTTTTTTTCAAGTTTACTGAGTGGGAAGCTTAGATAATTGATTTTCAACTTTTCTTCTTTTCCTAATATATGCACATAAATACACACTTTCCCTCCAGGTCCTGCTTTAGCTTCATTTCACAAATACATATATTTAGTGTTCGAGATATTTTGTATTCAGATGAAACTATCTCCTAAATTCCATTCTGATTTCCATTTTGTGCATGGGCTATTTGAAATGTGTTATCTAATTTTCAATCATTGGGAGATTTTCTTTATCTTTCTGCCATTGAGTTTTAATTTAATTCCACAGTCACTGGAGTACACACATTAAGTTATTGCCTTCCTTGGAAATTTTTTGAGATCTGATTCATAGCCCAGGGTGTAGTCTGTTTTGGTGAATGGTGCATGTGCACTCGCAAAAGATAGGTATTTGGGGTGGCTGGACATTTTCAGTTTGGTCAGACTGGTCAGATTTGGCCATATTGTGCCAATCTTCTATAGCGCCTCTAATGTTTTCTGGTTGTTCCGTGATTTACTGGATATGTGTGTTACAGTTTCCAACCCTTATTGTGATTTTGTCTCTCTCTCTCTTATTGGTTCTGCCTACCTAAAGTTTATATATGTTAAAGGTATATTATTAGGAATTTGTTTGGGTGGGAGGAGGGACAGAGGGAGAAGGAAAGAGAGAATGTTAAGGGGGCTCCACACCCAGCACAGAGCCAGATTTGGGACTCGATCTAAAAATCCTGAGACCACAACCTGAGCCAGAATCAAGAATCAGATACTTAACCAACTGAGCCACCCGTGTGCCCCTTATTAAGTACTTTCAACTTGAGGATAGCTATATATTCCAATTACATTTACTCTTTTGTTATTATATATTCCTCTTTTTCACTCATTGTAATTCTTTCCTTAAAGTTGGCATTCTCTCATATTAATATGGCCACACCTGTTTTCCCTTGATTAGTGTTTGCTTAGTGTTTGCACATTATGTGGCATTTATTTTCTATCCTTTTACTTGTGACCTGTCCTTTATGTTTAAAATGTGTTTCTTTGGTAGCCTGGCTGGCTTAGTCAGTAGATCATCCAACTCTTAATCTCAGAGTTGTGAGTTCAAGCCCCACACTGGGCTTGGAGCCTGCTTAAAAAACAAGTAAATAAAATTAAATAAAACAAAATAAAATAAAATAAATGTATTTCTTGTAATCAGGACATAAACAATCCTTATTTTTTTCCCTCCAGTCTGACAACCTTTTAATTGGAGTATTTATTCATTTTAATTTAATAACGCTACTCATATAATTGAGGTTAAGTTTATCAAATTTATCATCTTGCTGTTTTTTATGTGTCCTTTCTGCTCTTTGCTTTATTGCTCCCTGTTGACTACTTTTGCTATTTATCATGTACATATTTTCCTTAGTCTGTTTCATTTCCTCTCCTTTTTTTTGTTCTTTCAATATCCTTTTTTGTGGTTATCCCAGAAATTACAAAATGCATTCTAAACTTATTACAGCTTCTCTGAGATTAATATTTTTTATCACATCTAGAACACTGCTATACCTTTACCGTAGTTGGACTCCACTTAGGTCCTTTCCTGTCTTTTTGCTGTTATGTTTCCCTCAATGTATATGGTGCTTTTTACAAAGCATTGTTATTGTTGCTTTAGACCATGAGTATATTTCTTTTTTAAAATTTTTTATTTATTTTTAAAATTTCTTTTCAGTGTTCCAGAATTCATTGTTTATGCACCACACGTGAGTATATTTCTTAAAGTCTCCCCTATATTTATGCTCTCTGATGCTGTTTGTTCCTTCTTGAACTTGCATGCATCCATCTGGAATAATTTTCCTTCATTCTGGGAAGCCCCATTTCCGGTGGTGTAAGCCTGCTGGTCACACATTTTCTCAGTATGTGCTTGTCTGGCATCATCTTTATTTTACCTTTATTTTGAAGGACAGTTTTTCTGAGTAGAATTCTAGCCTGGCATTTTTTTTTTTTTTCCTCCAGAGCTTTAAAGAGGCCATTCTTTTGTTTCCTGGCATGCCTCGTGTCTGTTGATAAGTGAGTTCTCTCTCTCATTTTCATTTCTCTGAAGGCAGTTTCTCTTTTTTGTTGGGAATTTTTGGATTTTTCCCTTCAGCAGTGGTGTTCAATGTGACATCGCTGAGGGGGGGTTTGTGGTGGGTGAGGAGAGCCCCGGAGTAGCGATGTGGTTGTCCTCGTCTGTGTCATGACCACCTCTCTTTGTGAGGAATGGCATGAGCTAGGTGATCTCTCTCTCTCAGTCTCTGCAGCTCTAAGGGCTGGGAGTCTCTGGGTTAGCAGGATGGTGGAAGGAGCACTGGACTGAGAGCCCAATGACGTGGGTTGAAGTCTGAGCTCTTTCCCTAACTCCCACCTCTTGGCGGGGGGCGAGTCAGTTCCCTGTGAGTGCCCCAGTTCTCATCTGTAATAAAAGAAAAGAAGAGTGTGGTCACCCGTGCCCTGGGCTCTAACCACCTGTGGTCTGAGGGCAGGGTCGTTAGCGCCATCCGGTTGATGGCGGACTTCTGCAGCCCTGGGCCTGCAGTCACGGGTTCTGGATTCTTCTTCTGAAGTGTAGTAACTGGAAGTTGACGATGCTGATGCCAACTATTCATGGCATTCATGCACGTTTGTGGTGCTCTAGCCTCGGTGCTGTGCTTTGCCTGCACTAACCCAGTCCTCAAAATAAATTTCAAAGTAGTTTTATTACTTTCCATTTTAAAGATGCAATCATGGATCCACAAGGAAGCCAAGCAACTTACCCCAGGCCACTGAGCGAGGAGGAGGAGGAGGAGGAGAAGGAGCAGAGACAGCAACCCCGGGAGTCTGGCCCCAGGGTGCCCACTGCCCTCCCGGCCTTTGCTGACACTGCTTCACTTCAGCTCGAGCCCCCGTTTCGTGATAGCATCCCTATCACGGATCGATGCGGATGGTATTTTAAAATTTATAAAGCATTTTAAAATTAAGTTCATTGGATTGAGGCCTCTTAACATTGGTTTTATCGCTTTGATTTCAGAGCTGAGGAAACTGAGGCTTGAAACAGCTGGGGGATTTCCCGCAGAGTCACAAATTGGTTCGTAGCCGAGACATCACTTAAACGGGCGCTCCCGGCTCCGAGTTGAGGAGTTTCTCTGCAGCATGGCAACAGACTCCGGGAACAGAGAAATAATCACCTCCCCGTGGCCTGCTTCACATGTGAGAAAGTGTTTTGGAAGGTGTAAAATGTCTTACAAACATATGTCCTGAGGCCTTGGGTTCAAAAGCAGGTCCGCATCTTCCTTGTACCCGGATCTGTCCACAGCACCTTCAGGCATGTTCCTTAACGTGCTATTTGTGGTGTCCCAGAAGGGAAGTGACGAAGGTGGCCCATCTTCTTTCCCTCTGGTGTTTCAGCTGCTCGAGGCTCTGACACTGGTGCGTCCCCCTGGTGGGGTGGACAAGACAAGTCAATTCTGCGGCCGGCCGGGCTGGAGCAGACCTGGCAGCCATATCCTGAGAGGGGCTCTTGTCACTGCCGCTAGGGAGGGGGCAAGTCACATATGACAAACAGATGATCAGAGACAAATTGTGTCATGTGGGAAGGAAGTGCTAGCCCTTGGCTTCCCTGGAGAACTGTTCTGTCCCCCTGACATGATTTGGTAGCAGAAGGAGGGGACTGATCAGAGAGGAACCAGGCAGGTTGGTTACTGCTTTCTCTTCAGAAGATTTCAGGAAGGTTTGAGGTGCACCATTGCACAAAATAAATAACAGAGATGACTGCCCCTTTTCTGTGTCAGGGTTCACAGACTCCTATAACCCTAGGGGCTTTGCAGTAATGGACACTGAATCCTCAGGAACTCTTGTCTCCTTGGACCCCGATTCTTTAATCCAGCCCTTCTGCACCCCATCCCTGTGACCCACACAACTAGTGATCAGTAAGGAGGAGCAGAGAATATGGCATCTCCCCTGGTAATGATGGTATCTAAAGAAAGCAGTCCGGTTCACCGAGGTCGAGCTGACAAACTCCCCAGAACTTTTGGATCGTCCTGTCCTGCTCCTGTCCTGTTCTATGTGAATCGTGACTCAGCTGTTCATCTCTGGATGCGCTGGTTGACTTCAGCTTGCCTGGGTTAGCTAACCATGAGCAGTAAGGGCTTTGCTTTGACTTGCTTGTTCATCTATTTTCTTTCCCAGTTCCTCTGATAAGAGACGTAAGTCTGGTCATCACCCCTTGACAGCCAGATAACACCACACTCCACTGAACCTGATGCTTGGCTAGGTCTCCCTTCCGGACACTTCTTAGATCCTGGGATGTTCCCCAGATTTAGGGAATATTCCATGCCAAGTTAACTAATCCTCCCCCAGGGACTTACCCCAGGCCACAGAATAAGGAAGCAAACTAAGAATTTGCCTAGAATCAGAGTAACAGGGTAACAACACCAATACTAATCCTATTTCTTCCTATTTATGTTAACAACTACTGACGTATGCTGAGCCCGCGTGCGCTGGCCTGAGCCCATGACAATCATCCATCTGTTCTCGTCCCATATTACTGCAGAGAACCAAGATGTAGAGGTTAAGGAATTTATCCAGGGTCAGAGGGTAGTCGGCCCTCCAATCACGGGGAGCAAGGAGAGTGGTGACCTGGCCTTCCTTGTCCGGGGCTCTTGTTGATCCAAAGTGGGAGGAGAAGAGTAGGGATCACTAAGTAGTAAATCAGGAAAGAGCCTGACGTTTTCGAGTAATGAAAATCTGACACAATCTGGCTTTCTGGCACCGACCCAGAAGTAGAGCGGGTTTCAGGGTCTGTTTCATTCAGGGGCTCACAATGGATGTGAGGCCACAGCTCCAACTCCCCCCTCCTCTCCTGGCTCTCCTCTCCTTTGCAGTTCGCCTTTGATCTCCAGCTGACTTCTCATGCTAATGATATAGATGCTGACAGCTCCTGGGGCTACTTGGTTCCTCTCTCGCATCCAGGAGCGGGGACATGACTTTTCATCCGCCAGCCACTGAATACAAGTCTTGAACCTCATTCTCTTTTGACAGCATAGGTCCCCCAGGAGGATGCTGTATGCTGGTGGCAGAGGCCTTGGGACAATGGAGCACAGGATTGAGGTGAAGACATTTTGAGTTTGCCACCCCCTTGATTTAATGAGCCCTTTCAGTTCTGGCATTTTAAGTATCTAGAAAAAAAGGGTGAATCCATGCCAGATGTACCTCCTTCCCAGCTCTCTTGTCATCTCTACGGCTGTAATTCCTAGGAAGTGACTGTTATCTGTCTACCTCCTCCTGTGGGAGGTCGGAAGAGGCACGGAGACAATGATGAAGGGGAGGAAACGAGGCTGGAGAGCACAGGCTCTGAAAGGGTTGCTCAGGGTAGGATGCAGTTGAGGTCTTATACTTCTCGGTTTCTTGGGGTTTGAGGAAAAGAGTAGTTAGAGAAGGTAGATGGAGCTTATGGGCTGCACCCAGAACCAGGGGTGAGCTGTAGGTGCTCAAGGTCAATGGTCAGTAGAGAACTTCAACATCCCAGGAAGAACACCAGAATCCTCACCTATGTTCCAGTTACCTGCTCCCTCTGCCTGCTGGACCAACCTCAGATCACGGGGAGATGGAGCTGACAGGGAGGTTTCCATCCCAGCAGGAATGCAAAGTCTGGGACATGACTTGGAGAATGCAAAGACTGGGGCATAACTTGGTCTCGAGATGACCTCTTTTGAAAGCTGGAGAATCTTATCTCCTCTCTGTTCTGCGCTTCTGCTTCCTATAGGCCTCCTGATTCGGATCAGTGGTTGGGTTTGAATCTATGGCCTGGCTTCGGGCCCACCCTCAATGTTGACCCAATTCTGGCTTTTAGTTCCCTTCATTCAGCCCCTTGAGTCTCATCCTTGACTTCTGAATTCTGACCCTCCGCTGTTTTCACTATTTATGGCTGCCGACAGCTCTGATGATGGCTTCAGTTACTGATAACTGGGTCCTCACTCTACACGTTGACTTTAACAGACATCATTCCAACAACAAACATACAGGATGGATATTATTATTATTATTATTTACTCCCAGAACACAGAGGTTCAAAAGGGTTATGTAATTCCCTCAAAGTGTCTCAGCTCTTTAAGTGGCAACCTCAGGGGTCAAAGCCATTTCTGTCGGACTCCCATGTCCTTTTTCTTTTCACAGCACTTTTCTGTGTTGCACAGAACCAGGTTGGAAGACTGTCTGCATGTGGGAGGGCACAGATGTACAGATCCCCCAGGGTTTCACCTCCCATTTTGGTCTCTTTCTGGAGGGTCCTCCTGGGAGAGTGTGCCAAGCCTCCAAGGGCCACAAGCTTCCCTTTCAACAGTTGAGCCCAAGCTTGACAAAACTCTCTTTTCCTCCCTCCCTTTAACACAAACTGAGACAGGCTGATATTTTGAGGAAGATTTTTGACTAAACACGAAGGGAAGCTGGAGGGAAGTGGTTATAGCAAACAGAAGCAGTACTGAAATAGCCAGCTTCCCAAACATGAACTGCTAGCTCGAAGAATCGCTGTGGAAACAAGAAGAGAGCGTTTCTGCTGCCCAAACCTGATGCTAAGGAAGCTGCCTTCCCTCCCTCCGAAAAAGAGCTGCCACAAAGTCCATTTTAGGGCCACTCAGCTACACACATACTTCCAGCCAAGGGCCTGGCAGGGGACGAAGAATGAGTAGGGCAGGGCAGGGCTGCAGGACCCACGTCTCCCTGTGTAATCTCATAGGGTCCCATGGCCTTGATTGGGACCCATACGCTCATGCTGCCAGCCCAGAATTCTCCCGGGAGACCTACTGGACATTGCTCTGCTTGGATATCCCATGGACTCCTCTACACTCCAACCTATCATTGGTCCTCTCTCCAAATGCCTTCCTACTCAGTAAATGGCACCACTGTCCACCCGCCTAGCTGGGCAATGTTGATTCCAGGAGGAAAGTCATTCCCCACTATTTGCCCATGTCCAATAGACCACTCAGTTCTCTTAGATTCCCCCCCAGATCTCTTCACTTCGCATCACTTCTACTATCTCTCACATTCAAATCGCCTGTATCTCATCTGACCCATTCTCTCCCACCTCCTAACTAGTTTTCCTACCTTCCATTTTACCTCCTTTAGTCTAGTTTTTATGCTGAACACAAGTCAGATTATGCCATTTTTCCTGCCTAAAGCCCTCTAGGTGTTCTCCGTGGTCTCAGAAACAGAATATCAAATACAGTCTGACCCTGCTAATCCTCCCGGCTTATATCTCAGATGTTCCTGGATTTTTGTACATGGCATCTTGGACCTGGTCCCACCACTGTCCTTCTGAACCAGGTCGGTTTCCTCTGACATGCTACACTGACACTGGGGCTTGGAGCCCATTCTTCTCTCTGCCTGGAATACCCCTGTCCCAAGCTCTCTTGCCTGCTGTCACCTGTTAGTTTTAAGTTGGATGTAACTAGCTCTAGAAGGTTTCCTATATCCCATGAAACTGGGGTTAAGTGCTAACTTCTACTTTTTATTTATACTGTCTTCTAGCTTTGAGGATTTCTGCCCAAGAGCAGGAGTATGTGGGGAAAGCACTCACTGTGCTTTCCCCACACACTCACTGTGACTCACTGTGAGAATGCCATTTATTATCAGAGTGCCTGGCACAGGTGTTGGACAGTGCTCCATAAATATCTGATGAGCGGACGAGCTGATGGAAGCATGAATGAAGGTGGGGTGACCGGAACCCTGGAGGGGAATGATGTGGCTGGTGTAGGAAACAAAAGATGGATCCATTTAACAAATATTTCCAGAACACTTCCTCCTTATCAGGCTGTGTGATAGGCAGTATGGAGAACCCCAGAGACGAGGGCTGGACTTCTCTCAATCAGTAGGACCTTGAACTCAGACCGCTTGGCTCTGGCTACACTTTTATTGCTGTGAATCTCCCCTTTGAGCAGGCCTGACCACTCACTTGGGCTCATCTGGCCCACTTTATAGCCGCACAATTAAGTTTTAAAACAAAAAATATCCAGCCTTTCTTTTCCTTTCCTCTTCTTTCCCTTTATTTTTCTTATCTTTTATGTCCTGTCTTCTCGTTTCCTATTTAAATGAAACCCCATGCCATGCCTGTGTTTCCCTCTGCTTTCATCTTCGTCTTTTAATTCATTTGCAATGCTCCAGATCTCACTTTTATTGTGATTTATTTAAGAATGTGCTGGTGGGACCAGAGCTAATGCATTTCTGAAGGTGGTGTGTTAACATCCTAATTGATTACCCAGCATCCTCTGTGACTAACCCGCTCCCGTGGTTGTCCAGGCGAGGAGGGGCTGGTGAGCAAAGCCGCCCAAGATTCGGAAGGGGATTAGTGTTAATTCCTCCCAGACACCTCCCTGTGATGTTTCTCGGTCAATAAGAGATTATGTGGGGAGAAGGTTTAAACACACCTGTGCTTCTTCGAATCACCTGCTAATTCCCTCCTCTCTGTTCCCACAGTGGGCACGGGTGTGGGACCTGAGGTGTGGCTCCGCTGACATGTGTGAGGCCCTCAGGGACCTTCCTTCCTGTCCTGGACCTGTCGCGAGAGTCCTGACTGAGCACTGGAGGCTGCTGGTGGTATTTCCGGGCAAACGGGTCCCTGTGAGGTGTGAGCAAGAGCTGCTGCGTGGTCTGACAGGAGGGCAAGGTGAGCAAGGAGTCGTAGTACAGGTACCAGACAGGGAGAGAGTAGGAAGGCACGAGAGGTTCTCAGCCACATGGCGTCACTGTGGTGTTCAGCAGCCTTGAAGGTTTTGGCTGACAGACTGTAGGGTGTTCCTGGGAGCCTCTCCTCTGGGTGTTCTCACCCTTGTATGATTTCCACCTGCTTCTGTGTGGACAGGCCCTGTCACTTGCTTCTAACCATACGTGGAAGGTGATGAAACATCTCTCCTGGGATCACATTGTGTTACGGGAGTCTCATGTTGCCAGCCAACTCATCTCAGACCCTCTTTCTCCTTCATCCTGTGTGTGTGTGTGTGTGTGTGTGTGTGTGTGTGTGTGCGCGCGCACATGCATGTGGCCTTGAAAAAGCAAGACACCATGAGTCCTACAACTGCAAGGAACTGTGTGCTGCTGACAATGTGAATGGGCTTGGAAGAGGACCTCTAGCTTTAGATGGGAACCCAGCTCTGGTGATGCCTTGTTGCAGTCTCGTGACCCTTAACCACAGGACCCTGAGCCACGGTGGGACACGCGATAGACAGAAACTGTGTGTTGTTTGAAGCTGCTATGCCATAATTTGTTCTGGTGATAGAAATGAATAGTGATAAGAAACAAAGAGAGTGGTCCCTTTTCCTTCCTGCCTTGAGCACCGGTGGATGCTTTTATCCTTTTCCATCATCAGAAAAGTCTCCTGGAAAAGGACAATAAACCTACTCATACAAGCATGACCTTGTCCGGCCACAGCTTAGGTTGCCTCTCTGTCGATGGAGTCACCATACACAGATAAGCCTTATCACCTGAGGCTTCTTGTAGAAAATGTCTGTTGGGTAGTAACTGCTTATCAAATATATAAGGAACTCATACATCTCAACAGCAAGAAAATGAAACAATCCAATTTAAAAACGGGCAAGTAGTTTGAAGAGCTATATTTCCTAAGAGGATATAAGGATGGCCAACAGGTACGAGAAAAGGTGCTCAGCATCACGAATCATCGGGGAAATGTAAATCAAAACCATAGTGAGATGTATCACCACATACCTGTTAGGACGGGTATTATCAAAAAAGACAAGTAATAAGTGTTGGAGGGTGTGGAGAAAAGGAAGCTCTGGTGCACTGTTGGCGAAAATGTAAATCGGGAAATGTAAATATGGAAAAACAGTATCAGGGTTCCTCAAAATATTAAAAATGGAACCACCATGTGATTCAGTAACCTCACATCTGGGAATATTTCCAAAGGAAATGAAATCACTGTCCCAAAGAGACATCTGCATTCCTGTGTTCGCTGTTGCATTACTCACAGAATCGAGACCTGGAAACAACCCAGTGTTCACTGATAGACGAATGGGTAAAGAACCTGTGGCATGTACACAATGGAGTATTATTCAGCCACAAAAAAGGGGAATCCTGCCATTTACAGCAGCACGGATGCACCTGGGGGCCTTATGCCAAATGAACTATGTCAGACAGAGAAAGACAAATGCTGTAGGATGCCACTTACACGTGCAGTCTCCAAAAGCCGAATTCATTCAGGGAGTCGACAGTGGGGGATTGAGCTGTGGGTCAAAGGGTACAAACTTCAGCTATAGGATGAGTAAGTTCTGGGGCTCCAGGATACAGCAGGGTGAGTATGATCAATAGGACTGTACTGCACACTTGGAAGTTAAGCGAGGAAATCTTAAATGTTGTCACCAGACGCACAACGGTAATTCTGTGAGGGAATGGAGGTGTTAACCAACCTTAGCGTGATCCCCATTTCACAATTTATATGTGCAGCAAAGTAGCACATGTACGCCTTCAACCGACAGGGGCTGCATGTCAATGATACCTAAATAAAGCTGGCGGGGGAGCCTATTGGTCCTTTCTACTCCGTTTATTTTATTTATTTATTTATTTATTATTTATTTTTAAAAATTTAACTTAATTTAATTAACATATACTGTACGATCAGTTTCAGAGATAGTGTAGTGATTCATCAGTTGCGTGTGACACCCAGTGCTCAGCACATTATATACCCTCCTTAATGCCAGTCACCCAGTTACCCCATCCCCCCACTCCTCTCCCCTCCAGCGGCCCTCCCTTTGTCCCCTAGAGTGAAGAGTCTCTTATGGTTTCTATTCGGTTTAGATAGTTCACTATGTTTGAATTATGATGTCCCCTTTTTGGGGTGGGCAGTTTGTGACAGCACTTTGAATTTTTCCTTCTTTCCTTTAAACTATTCTTTACTTGACTGGGCTTTCAAGATCTGCTATTTAGGCTCTATTAGAAGGGAAATGACTTTCATTGTCAACTTCAAAACCCCTTTCTCAAAGCAAATCCCCTTTAGGCCAGAGTGGCTAGCCCCAGGCCAGAGGCTCCTCACTCCCTCAGTAGATTCCCAGTTAAAAGACAGCCCCATAGCCAGAGCCTCTCTGGAAATTCTGAGGGAGCAGGTCTGAGTGTTCGTTTTTGGACATCTCAGTGAGAACAGCTTTTACTCTTTCCACTTAATTTGAAGGAACATGGGCTCTGAAATCAGACAGAACTAAATTTTGCCATCTGTGAGCTATTTACTGTCTGTAAGCGTCTCTCTGGTCCTGTTTCTCTTTCCGACAGATGATTTTTGTGAAAATTGAATAAGGTAATGCGATAAAGAGTTCTCAGCACCATGGCTTGCTCCCAGCTGCCATCCAGTACCTGTTCAGGATTCGGGATTCTTCCTCTTGGCGAGGGTGTGTGTGTGTGTGTGTGTGTGTGCGCGCGCGTGTGCACTGTGTGCACTCGCGAGTGCACCTGTGTAGGGTCAAGGAGGATGTGAGGGGGGCAAGGACGCAAGATTCTAAGGGATGAAATGCTCAGTCTCAGAGTGGAGGGGCTGCTTCTTCTTCACCCTATTTCCCTCTGATTGCTTTCTTCTTCCTTACTTCTCCCTCCTGAGTACATTTATGCAGAGTGCTTAGGACAGCGCCTGGCCATAAATCCCCTTTTTTGTTGCATTGCTGTATTTCTATTTTAACTGTTGTCATCATCACCACTGTCTTCATTGTCATCATCATCATCATCTCCTCTCTCCCTGCTTACTTTCGTTTATTCAGTAGAGGTAATAGACTTGTACCTTTTTAATGCAATGCTGAGGCTGGGAGCCTGTGTAAATTACCTTTCCTGAACTCCCCTGCCATCTGGTTCCTTGTTCAATTTTGCCAATAAGGAGGTACTGTCAGAGAGAGAAAGGCCTCCTACTGGCTTCTTTTTCTGCTTTTGGCAGTGTCTCTGGATGGGGCTGGTTCCCTTTAGGATGATCCTAGCATCAGCCACAGCACCCCCTTGTTGGTGATCATAGCTTTAAAAGGGGACCCTCTCTGGCACATCCACCAGCAGCAGCCCTTCTCCACATTTTGAGCACTGACTGGGGCCAGCTCTCTTGGGCAGATCCAGCCCTGACCAGGCGGCATCACAGCAGCACTGGTGTGAGAGCACGCTGGGCTCTGCCAGCACCATCTCCTCCCCCTCTCCCTCCCACCCTAGGGTGGTTGCTGCTTCCTGCAGTTACTCATCTCCAGGCTGTCACACCTTTTGCTCTTTGTTTTCTCAAGCTTGGCAACACTTTGTAACTAGTTCCTCATGTTACATCTTTTCTTTTTGAATTTCCTGCTTGGATTTCTGTTTTCCTGCATGGACACAGACTCTTAAAGGCAGCAACTTCTTTCTATTCACTCCATAGGAAGAGGGATTACAAGCAATTTAGTATCAGAGCCTTTAGGGTTAATTGATTTGTAATGGCTTCCAATGTTATAGTGTCAACAGATGGGAATTAAAACCATTTCCAAACTCACTTTGTCAAGGTTATAAAAGGAGAAAGTGGGATATGCCTTTCCCTTTTCCCCTCTCCATATCACTTCTGGATGTCCATGGAGGTCCCTGAAGCTGATTGTTTCATCCACTTTTATCAGTGTGGGTCTTCAGAATGCCAAGAATCATTTCACCCATCCTTAAATTCTAAGTGATCTTTTATACTTTTTCTCCTCCCTCTACTCCTCAACATCTACCCCCACCTCCTCCATCACTGTCAAAACAGTCTTGAATGGGGTCCTTCAGGATCCAATACACTAACTCCTATAATGATTTTTGAAAAGTGAATATTACTGAATATTCTCCTCCATGAGGTAGGTAATATTTTTCAGATGAGAAAACTGTGATATGGAAAATTAATCATCTGCCCATGATCACTGAGGTAGTAAGTGATGGTGCTGGATTCCAGACCAATTCTGCCTGATTCCGAAACTCATAAATTTAATAACTATACTATTCTACCATCCATCTATCCATACAACCACCCATCCAATAGTTAATGAGAGTTCACTACATGCTGAGGTCTGTGACAAGCACAGTAACTGAGAGTCAGAAGGTGTAGCCTATGTGACCTAATGCACCACAAAATTAGTTATGTCAGAGCCAGCCCTCAGAGAATGGCACTAGGACTGGGGATGGAGTGGTGAGGTGTAGGGGTGCTGGGGGGCTGAGAAGATAATAAGCAGAGAGAAGGGACAGGATGAAGGACAATCATGAGGTGACAGCCAGGTCCAAGTCAGCCACTGTGAGATCATAGGAGATATTGGTCTCCTCGTTCTACTCTCCAGAGAGTTGGAGTGACAGCCTCCATCAATGTCTGCGAACACCAAAACCAGGAGCATGTTCTATATGATGTGGGAGCAAAGTTCTCCTAGTATCTAATTCCTCTTTTTTCCTCAGCCTCCTTGGTTAGTTTAACAACAACAATTAAGTAAACTGAATGAGGAAATAACTAACTTAACTACTATATCTTTAACCAAATGTTAAATTTCTGAGAGAAATACTTAAATTGGCCCATCTTGGTTCAGTGTAATGGCACTTGGAGGAATCTTAAGTGTCACTGTGTTAGGTAATGGAAGTGATTAGGGACCCCCCCCCTTTTAAATCTAGATAATATTCCAAAGGGCATAAATTTTGAGAACAGAAACTCTAACTCACCTTCATGAATCTTGGCACAACGCATGACAAGAGGAGAGGGGGTGGGTTTTAACTCCAATATGTCTGATTCCAAAGCTCTGAAGTACTTTCCGCCTGAGTTGTTCTTTCCCTGTATCTATACAGAACTTGTTTATTCTGCTGTATACCAGTCAACATAGGCTAAGTTATGCTGTGGTAAAAATTGTGCCCCCAAATCTTGGTGGCTTAGAATAGCGATTCTCAATGTGTGGTTCCTAAACAATAGTATCGCCAGAGAAATTGTTAGAAATTCAGATTCTTGGTCTCTCCCTTAGACCTACTGAGTGAGAAACTCTTAGGATGGGGCCATAAGTCTTTGCTTTATGAAACCCTCTGGGTGTTTTTGGTGCACACTGAAGTTTAAGAACTTTCGGCACAAAACAATAAAGATTTGTTTCCCACTCACCCTACAAGAGCACTGGGGGTTGTCTGTAGCTCTGTTCTACATCACCTTACTTTGCCTGTGTATGAAGCAGTCTCTATTGGGACTGAAGAGAAAGACATGATGGACCAAGAGCCAGATCTTAAGACTTTGCTCTGAAGTTACGTGTATCACTTACTCTCACATTCCATTTGTCCTCAGCAAATCTAAGGGAAATGGGGCAGAAACATATAATCCTGTCACAGAGAGGGGATACATAGGAAGGGAAATAGGACTATAGTATTAGTTTTATTTTTTTATTTCTCTATAGATTTAGGAGTGATAGTAAGAAGTAATGTTTGACAAGCATTTTTCAAGGTCATGGAACAATCATAATTTTTCCCACTGTTTAGGTTTCATTGTTCAGCTTGTGTGGTCATTGTTAAGGTTTTGCACGACTGTGCACAACAAAGGTAGCAAATTAATCTAGAGAATGTCAAGTGGTAAGAAGCAAAATGGAAAAAAAAAATAAGCAGGGTAGGACAGGTGGTGATGTTTTATATAATGTGACCAGGAAAGACCTCTCTCATCAGACGAATCTTGAAGAAAGATTGAAAAGAACTGAGGGACTAGGTACATGATGCAAAAGAATTCGACAGAGAGTGAAGTCCTTCAGGTGGTGGTATGGTTGGCCATGGTATGTTGGGGGAAATTAAAAAGTATCTGAGTGAAAGGGGCGCCTGGGTGGCTCAGTGGGTTAAAGCCTCTGCCTTTGGCTCAGGTCATGATCCCAGGGTCCTGGGATCAAGCCCCACATTGGACTCTCTGCTCAGCAGGGAGCCTGCTTCCCTTCCTCTCTCTCTGCCTGCCTCTCTGCCTTCTTGTGATCTCTGTCTGTCAAATAAATAAATTAAAAATCTTTAAAAAGAGTATCTGAGTGATTGGAACAGAATGAGCTAAAGCTTAAACTTTTGGACCATGACTCATAGTGAGATGTAAATTTTATATAAGGACCCAGTACACACACACACACACACACACACACACACTAGTACACATGCTCTTGCTGAATTCAAAGTTGTATAGGAGAATACTTACCTTTACTGTGTACAGTACACTGTAAAACTGTCTATCTATTAAAAAATTCTGGTCATGACTACCTAGATTGATTACATAGTCTGCCAGTAGGTCAGAACCTACAGTTACACTTAGGTGGGCTAAGAGTATTAGGAATTAAGATCAGAGAGGTCGTTGAGGGAGTGGAGGATGGGATTTTCAGGTTCTTAACATAAGGAGCTGAGTGAGTAGGAAGGCTACGAGAACACTTACTGTTGAGGAATGACTTGTGCTTTTAAAACATGACTCTGGCTGCTCTTTGGAGGATGTAATATGATGGGCCAAAGGTGAAAGCACAGAGAAGAGTAAGAGACCACTGTGAGAAGTTACAGAAGAGGTGAAGTTGGCTTGGATCAGAGGGGTAGTAGAAGAGATGGTGAGAAGTAGTCTGATTCTTGTTTTCATTTCTTTCAAAGCTAGACCAAATGGTATTTTCTGATAGATTGGATGCAGAATGATAAAGAAAGGTGGAAGCCAGGGATGATTCCAGGGGTTTGGACTGAACAACTGGAAGAATAGAGTTGTCGTTTACTGGGAAGGGTTATCTGAGGAAGAATTAGATCTGGAGGAAAAAATGGGATCAAAAGTTCAGTTTGGGGTGTGTCAACTCTGGAGACATCCAGATGGAGATGTCAGCTTTATATTAAGGTCTGGAATTTAGTGCTGGAGACATACAGTTTGACTGATAAGTTTATAAATGGTGTTTAAAGCTCTACGAGATAGTATTAGCTAGGGATTGTTTAGAATATACAGAAGAATGAGCCCCAAGACATAGTAACCATTGGAAGTTGGCAAAGATGAAGAGAAGCCAGCAGGGAAATGAGATGGTATGACCAGAAAAATGACAGAAAGACCAAGAAGTGAGCATTGTCCTTCACAAAGGAGGGAGTTGTCTTGTGTATCAAAGTCCACTGATGAGGTTAAGGGTCAGGATTGAGAATTAACTGCTGGATCAGGCAGTTGGTAAAAGTCATTGGTGACCTTCCAAGGAGGTGTTTTAATGGGGTTGGTGCAAAACTGGATTGGGTTCCCAAGATAATGGCAGGAGATGAAGGAGACAAAGAGGGTCAGGAAAATTCTTTTGAAGAGTCTCACTTTAAAGGGTAGCAGGGAAATGGGTGGTAGCTCTTGGGTAGGATGTAGGACTTACAGTGGCAACAGTGACTTTCAGCCACCAGGGAAAGGCCAAGGGAACTTCAGAGACTTTGGCCAGAGGCCTTACACCGATGAGGTGCTGATATTATTAAGCAAAGACTAGCTACTCTAACCCAAACTCACTCTCAGGCGAGCAACCTGTTACCTGCAATCACGTGCGACCTAGAGGAAATGGGACCAGGTATAAGCTTCCGCCAGGCTCTTGTTTTTGGAAGCATGGCCTCGGGGTTTGGAGTATGGGCACTGGAGTGAGTTCCTGGCTCATTAACCACCTGTGTGTTCTTGGACAAGTTACTTAACACACACGAGCCTCGATTTCTTCATCGAAGCAATGGGTATTATAATTTTTCTGAATCCATAGGGCTATTTAGAGGATGAAATCTGATAATTCTTAGAAAGCTCTTGTGCAGTGCTTCAAAATGATAAGTGTTCAATAAATATAATTATGATTACTGTATATAACCTTCATTTAACAGTGCTGGTTAAGGAAAACCCCTTGCAGGTTGCCAATCTTTGTAAGACCTAGGAAAGCCAGCTCTCCCAGGCCTCCCCAGTAGGCAGGGAGCTCTGAACAAAGATTACCTTGAATAAACTTCTAGATCAGGGATTGGAGCCCAGCAGAAGAATGGGAGAGCTCTGAGTCCTGGACATTTTTCAGCCAGAACAATAGGGAAGCACAGCTCGCTTCCTGGCCCTGTCCCCACCCCTCCCTCCGCCCACCTCTTTTTTTTTTTTTTTAAGATTTTTTTATTTGTTTATTTGACAGACAGAGATCACAAGTAGACAGAGAGAGAGAGGAGGAAGCAGGCTCCCTGCTGAGCAGAGAGCCTGATGTGGGGCTCGATCCCAGGATCCTGAGATCATGACCTGAGCCAAAGGCAGAGGCTTAACGCACTGAGCCACCAGGCGTCCCTCGCCCACCTCTTTTGTTGGAGTTATTCATTTGTTCATCAAGAGAACCTCCCGAGTTCTCTTGTACCTCCTCAGTGTATTTACTGCTGAGCAATGCTGCCTCAGAACAATTAAGCCAAATGACAGTTGTCAAAAGTGTTGGCCTGTGTGGGCCAGACTCCTCTTCCGGAGTCGTCTAGCACCTGGAATCTGTCATAACCTACCCACCCGCCCCCCGCCTTCCCTGGTCCTCTGTAGTACAGGCCATTTATCCCCCCAGCAGGCCTGGCTTGCCCCGGGCTCTGGAACTAACCAGCTTCTTCATCAGAGAGAAAAAAATGCTTGGATACCCAGCCACGCTGAGGCTCTCGCGGTGGCCTCTCCTCCAGCCCTAGAGCAAGCCTGCCTCTTGTTTCTCATTGTAGTTTTTGTCTTGTCATCCTTCTCCCTAGTCCCTCTCAGACCAGCACCTTTTTTCACTTACCCTTCCTCCTTTCTGTGGCCAAGGCCGCCTGACCTCCATCTTCTGCTCAGACTCCCCCCTAATCCTAGGGCATATTTTGATCTGAGCTAGGAAAGCCACAGCCTTGGTATAGTTCAGGCATTGCTTTAGAAACTTTATGTATTTTATTCCTTCTGTCATTGGTTTCAGTCATCTGAACAAGGTTAAATCAGGACCAGTGACTTTCCCAGGGGCATACAAGTGGTAAGAGAGAGGGTTATTTTTGTTTTTTGTTTTTTTTAGAGGTTTTATTTATTTATTTGACAGACAGAGATCACAAGTAGGCAGAGAGGTAGGCAGAGAGAGAGGGCAAGGTGGGCTCACTGCTGAGCAGAGAGCCCGATGCGAGGGGCTCGATCCCAGGACCCTGAAATCAAACCTGAGCTGAAAGCAGAGGCTTAGCCCACTGACCCACCCAGGCACCCCGAGAGAGGATTGTGTTTTGATGGAGGGTAAGTTTATAGGGTGTGAGATGCATCCAATTTGCCCCCTACCCCCCAACTTCGCTTTCCTTTTCGTCCTCCACTCAGGAGTTCCTCATTTGATAGGTAAATTCTAGAAATCTGACTGGGCTTGGTATTCCAGTAGGCAGGTGACTGCATAACAAAGGGATAATAATGGCACCTCTCTCTCTCTCAGATTTGAATATTGTCAGCTGGTAAATGTGGGGTTTGGGCCTACGGGGTAGGAGCACATCCATCCCTCACAGGCATTAAGTGAACACATCTTCATTCTTCAGATAAATCTGCCAGAGAACTCTGCATGCGGCTTTGGGCCCAAGCCCAACTAATGGAATGGGAGGTGAACCATGAGAGACTATGGACTCTGAAAAACAATCTGAGGGTTTTGAAGGGTCAGGGGATGGGAGGTTGGGGGAACCAGGTGGTGGGTATTAGGGCACAGATTGCATGGAGCACTGGGAGTGGTGCAAAAACAGTGAATACTATTACACTGAAAAGAAATTTAAAAAAATATTACCGAGTTTTTCCATTCGTCATTGTCCCTTGTGGGTATTTCTCCCTTGGGACAAAACCAGGGTGGCTGGATCTGAATATTCTCTTGGGTTCCAAAGACCAAAACCTTATGATGAATTCCTGAACATCATGTCTGCCAGGCTTCAAATCCAGGGCTCTGAGTGTACAAATCTAAGCAAAATACAAGGCATTAAATACAGCAATATAGGCCTTCCCACGACCAAACAAAACCCCAGGTCTGATGGGATCTCCTATGTATAATAAAATGCTAAGCATTTGCTCAAACACTCCTTTAATCCCAGGCAGAAAATTCCATCCGCAGATTTCCTCTGGATATTCTACAATAGCTTCGAATAGCTTCTGTTTGGCTGAATGAAACACCGTCACTTCAGTATTGGGAGGTACAAAGGCTTTTCAAAGGAATGTACTCTACAAGAAGTGTTCTTTTTATTTTATTTTATTTTTTAACTCCCAACAGTTGGTTTTAATGTCTGATGTTTGAATTTGTAGTTAGTGATTTCTTTGTGTCAGGCCTGTACATTTCTGGGGCAGGAGAGAGAAGAGAGGGCTTGGGTTTATTAGAAGAACCGTAAAACACGCCTGAGGCATTGTTCTGTGCCAGGCTGGTTGGGTGGGAAAGGAAGAAGCTGAAGTCTGTCTAAAGGGGGTCACTCCATGTGTCAAAAACCTCTCCCCTGTGTAGACACAGAAGGATTGCCCATCCGTGTGGAGATTGCCCTGCAGATCTGACGCTGAGCTCCCCCTCAGTCTCCTTGCTGATACACCCAATCCACCTTCCCAGTATGATACTGTGACCCCTTCAGCACTGGATTTTCTGCACAGCGTCCATTAAACGTTATTTCCTAAGAGCTTTAGGATAAGCTATTTTCTGGCCAAATGCTCATCTTGCTTCTACGATGAAGATTCTGGACTGAGTCCAGATTCCATTCCCTTTTGTATCTGGGGACAGGAAAATACGGTGGGAAGAGTGTGGGGCTTGCAGGTAGGGTGTGCTCATTCCATGACTTTGGGTGCCCTTCGGCTGCTATTCTGGGTTAAACAAGCAAAGCCCCAACTCTTGCATGATAATGTAGCAGGGGCTTTATTTCTTGTTCATTTACCAGTTTGCCCTCTGTGGTCCTTGTTACTGGCTAGCATTCCCTGTGGTGATTCCGGGACTCAGACTGTGCCCATCCTGCCTCCTCCTCTTGACCCTCAGGGTCCCCTTCCTCCAGTCTGCATAGGGGAAAATAGAGGGTGGAGAAGGCATAACCAGTCCTTAGCCAACTCAGCCTGGCAGTGACACACATTCCATCAATGGGGTCTTGCCGTGGGGCCCTAACTAGTTAAAAGTGAACTTGAGAGACTGTGGACTCTGAGAAACAAACCGAGGGTTTGGGAGGGGAGGGGAGTGGGGGAATGGGTGAGCCTGGTAGTGGGTACTAAGGAGGGCACGTATTGCATGGAGCACTGGGTGTGGTGCATAAACAATGCATCTTGGAACAGTGAAAAAAAATTAAAACCAAGAATGGGAGAGGGGATGGGGTGCCTGAAAAAAATTAAAAACAAAACAAAACAAAAGTGAACTTGATATGTGATCTTTGGCTGATGAGCTTTCAAGCTATGATCTCTACTACTGAAGAGATCACAAAAAAACTTTGGTGGGCAGTTAGCTATTTCTAAACCTCTGGAAATTTCCATTCCTTAGCTCCTGAGCAACCAGAGAGGTTAAATCGATTATCTGAGGTCATACAGTTAGTTGGTCAATGATCAGGTTGCTACGACAAGCAGTATCTCATTGCTTGTGTTCCATATTATCACTAACTGCACCTGACAACATCATAAAAACGTTTTGGATCAGTCTAGACCCTTTCTCCTCTGCTTTTTCCTCATACCCTAATGTGAAGCTTAAAAAAGACTATTCGGAATTGACCAACATTGAACTGTTTTTATAAAACAAAGAAATGGAGGATAGGGTCCAATGGTGGGGTGAATAGTATCTCCCCAAAATTCATGTCCATCCAGAACCTCAGAATACAACTTTATTTGGAAACAAGATTTCTTCAGATATATCTAATTAAGGATGTCAGGGTGAGATCGTCCTGGATTTAGGGTAGCCCCAACATCCAATGACCAGTGTCCCTATGAGAGGTCACAGACACACAGAGATGAAGGCCATGTGAAGACAGAGCAGAGACTGGAGGGACACAGCCACAAAGCAGGGAACACCGAGAGCCACCATAAGTTGGAGGAGGCAAACCCCACTTCTCTGGGCCTCTAATCTTAGCTGTGGGTTTGCTCATTACTTATTTTCAGGAACTTTTTAGATTTTAACCTCCATGTCCTTAAGGACTGTGTCTTTCTGGGCCACTGTTCTATCTCTAGCACCCGACAACATCGGTGGAATAAATCGCTGAGTTTGCCTTGCAGCTGGTCTAAGTTCTTTAATAATAAGGTCCCTGTTCTCTTATTTACTTTGTATTCTTTCCAGGGCTGTCTTGGAACAGGGTGAGAAAAGATACTCAAGGAATATTGTTTTGATTGAATTATTAGGAGAGTAAGTGAGAAGGCAAGAAAAGTTCTTTGGGTTCAAAAAGAGAAGAGCTTGAGATGAATGCATTTTGGGTCTTAATTGTTGAGGACAGCTGGTTCTCAGAATCCAGGAACTTCATTATCTTTTTAACTTGTACATATACGGATCTATGAGAGTCTGTTTCAATGAATGAATTCAGGATCATTGACTTCAACGAAATTGTGAAGCACAAACCATTTTCTCTTTGGAAGGACAGATGAAAAGGTCAGTGCTTTTAAAGTCAGTAAAATAATGTGTTCTCTCTCTGTCTTTAAAAACTTTCTGGGAAGAAGAGTATTGGAACTCAAGGGGATGAGTGAGTGTTACACTGTTCCCAGAATCTCGGGTTCTGATTTCATGACCCCCGATGGGCTCTGTCTGTACTGTCCATGGCTGTCCTTCTCCCTGAGCCATGTGCTCCCGCCCACCTGATGGGCCCCCGATGGCCCCTGCAGAACAGGGTAGCAGCAGGAGGGAGAGCTGACGGCTTTGCAGACACTGGTGGGGAGAGGGTGGGGGCCCCCCTCCATGGTTCACCAGGTGGATCTGGGCTTAGTGAAAATCCCAGAGTTGATGCAAATTGAATCCCTGGGATTTGTTTCAAAAAATGCTGCTCTCCCACTTTCAAAATAATGGATATGCTAATCATTTCACAATGTATGCAAATAGCAAAGCGACACTTTGTACACCTTAAATATATACATTTTTTTATTTGGCGTTGCTACCTCAGCAAAGGTAGGAAAAAAAAAATAATGCATTAGCAAACATCTACCGAGATCTTCTAATGGGCCAAGCATGATGCGAAGTATTTCAAACCACTTCTTTCATTTAATCCTCATAATTACTCGCTGAACTAGGCACCATCACTCCCATCTTTCTTAGTTTTACAGACTGGAATCTGGGGCCCAGAGAGGTTGAGTAACATGCCCAATGTTGCACAGCCCAGAAGGGCAAAGGCAGAGACCTTGAACCGAAGCATTTCTATGTTGAAGAAAGGGGGCATTTCAGTGCCAGGAGCTAAGCCCATTGCCCTAGAGGTCCCAATTCAAATGGTTTCACATCTCATGAAGTGGGTAAAGTAGAATAATAAAGCCTCACTCCTTCTGAGTGTCCTCACGGCAGTGGGGTAAGGGAACACAACTGCCAAGTGGAATTGGTCACTAGCTTCTCTTCCTCAGTGACTGTGAGGGTTGTCCCATTTGAAGTGGGTCATCCTGGGTCAGATACCGTTGAGTATCTTCTCATTCTCTGTTCCCTGGTGTCCTCACACCAGACTTCAGGGAAGGATTCAGGGTCAAAGCTCAAGATGCAAGGGACCCAGCATCACATTTTGCCGCTTTTCTGTAACAGCTTGGAGTCTCAGTTCCAGGATGTTGGCTGCTAACTGAGTCTGGAGGATGGGTTTCCTGCCCATGAGCATCTGCTCATGGTGTGATCTAAGTTGCTCTGAGACGGGATCCTCTGGAAACTGATTTTGACCTTCTTCACCGATGTTTCCTCCCCTGAGTCCAAACTCCTCCCTGGTCAAATTCATATTTCCTTGCAAGCTATCACTTCAAGCTCCAAATGTACTGGACCTGCCCATTCCATGACAGCTGGTCTGGTCTGAGACAAGGAAGATCTGAGGTACAGCTTTGGTGTGCAGGTAGAGCAGCCCTGAGTCTTGTTGGGGTGAGAAGCACATAACCTGATTTGTGATCCGTTTGGGCAGAGGTCTCTGTTTTGGACTCCCAGTCAAAGTCCCAGCTGATAAAGCAAGACCTACTTTGCTTTTGATTAGCTGGGCGTGGTCTACACATATTTCCCCAATCGAGGACTTAATGAAGTGAGTCTTGACTGTGAGCAAAAAGTAGAAAATCAGTGTGACACAGAGCTCAAGACGTGAGTTCTGGAGGTGGACTGTCTAGATTCAAATCCTGGCGCTGTCACCAAGTTAGTGGTTGTGAGTGTAACTCCATTTTTTTTTAAATCTGTACAATGGGTATAAGAGTATCTCCTGCTTTCTGAAAGTTCACATTATGCCCCTTGATGTTTTATGAAAGACCTGCATTGGTCCAGCAATGACTTTTTTCATAAAAACCAAAATCCCCTTCAGGTTTCTTTCTGTTAGCAAAAACAGGTAGTAATGTAGGTCTTTGGTGAAAATGAGGTGGTTCTACTTTGTTTAGAGGGGAAAACATTAACATGAGTCCCACCTTAAATACTGATCTTTCTCCCGGTTTGTTGTGGAGATTAGGTGAGTTATTTCATGGAAAATGTGCTTAGAGCAGGGTATGATGTGTGATAAATATTCAATAAATGTTAACTGGGATTATTCTGGTAGACGGGATGTAATTTCTAACTTGGACTTGGAATTTAAATTTGACCTGGGTTCACAGCTTAGTTCTGCCACTTCTGAGCTGTGCTGAATCTTTTAGCTTCTCTGAGCTCATTTCTCCTCCCTTGGAAGCTGAGCCAAATGCTATCCCCTTGCTGCACTTTCTCCCACCCATCTTGGCCTTTATCATCCTCCTCCCAGGTACACACTGCCTTCTGGAAACACTATGTTATAAGCTGATACCAGAGTTGGAGGGGCTAAACCACCTTTCCCAGACCTCTTCTCTCCCATCCTGGTTCCCTCCTGGAGAATCAAAGCCTGTCCCCCTGGGAAAGGCCTGGGCAGATAGCTGTGAGCCATTGTGGGCTTATTTTGGGGTCAGCCCAACCTAGTACCCTGTGGGCAGTTGGTGTTGAGGTTGTAAGATAAAGAAGGTTATAAGTAATAGGAACAGGTAAGATGTTTTGAAACACAAGGAGTGGAAGAGAGGATGTGGAGGCTCAGAGGGAAAGATTGTTTTGATAGAGGGGGGTCATTTGTCTTTCATCCATGTACCTCTCAATGTCTGTGACAGAGTTCTCTGTGATCCCCAACACTGACCATTGGTTGTCCTTCTACTTCTTTTAATCCACTTTGAAAGGGAAATGCTGTTCCTTGTGGAGACACTGGTCATTCCGGGTCACTTCCCTTTCTTGATCATTCTCTTTTACAAGCGATCTTAGCCTGAAATCTGGTGTCCTGATCTTCAAGAGGAGGAGTCTTGATGAACAAGAGGTGGTAGCCTTCAAGCTGGGGCTGGGGTATCCTGCCTTCTCTGAGGGTAACAACGAAATTGTTACTCTGACTCAGTCCCTACTGTGTAGTCCTTAAGACCCTGACCCCATCCAGACCTTTCTGTCCTTCTCAGGAGTCCATAAGGGTACCTCAGAGGGCCTCACCAATGGCTGCACCGGTCCACCATTTTCTTCCACCTCCTGGCACCTGTTATTTCTTCCTCCTTTGGTATGGACCACTATTCTCTCTCTGCCTCAAGTCTACTGAGGTGAGATAATGTTCTACCTCCTTACCAACTTAAATTTTGTCTACTCCAAAAATTGTCATGATACCCAGGTTCACATTCTATTTCATCCATATTGGCCTTCCCTCACTGGGTGAGAAAGCTTTGGTTCTTACCAAGGGACTAGTGATAGGGCTGTTTCATCAGACTCAATCTTACTGTGGTAACAGCCTGCTACCCTATCACACTACTTGAACCAAAAGACTTTGGTTCAAGTCCCTAGACTAAAAGTCATTGATCATGTTCACATCTGGCTTGATTCTGGCTTTTCTTTGACCTTCATCCATTCCCTCTACCAACGTCTATAAAATAAGCCTCTCTTCAATTTCTTTTTGCATTAGGGAGGTCCATCAGTGTTTTGCATGGTGTATGGTGAGTACTTAGCTGCAATTTCCCTGAAACTAGGGACCATGGCCACGTCCCTACTCCCTAGTAGAGTACCTGGCACAGGCTAAGTCTCAGCAAATACATGTTCAGTAACCTAGATATTTTCCCAGATGTTCTTTCTCTTAATAATCCAGTGGACTCATTCTTACCCTAGTATTCAAGGTAAGCCTCATCTCTTCCTGGAAGCCTTCCCTCCCTCTGCCAAGTCTGATTAAGATGTTACTCCTCTAAGCCCTCATAATAATGGCTTGCCTGTGGCATGGCCCTTACCTCAAAGTCAAGGGCAATCTTTTATTTGTCGTGTTTGGTAAGTGAAAAATAAAAAGAATGAATTCTTGTGTGCCTTGGTCCGTGATCACAGTACATGGTCAGGCATTGGTCCTCTAACGTGCTCCTTGGACTCTCATTTAAATAGATCTTCAGTATCTGGAAGTGTTTGTATTTGCAGTGGGTACATAGCTCAGGCTGTGCTTTCAAAATTCCATACCAGAACACACACACACACACACACACACACACACACACACACATCCCATTAGTTAGTAAAGCAGAGACATAACTGCCTGTGAATTCAGATGCTGCCAGATCCCTATTCTTTGTGGAACAGGGGCCGACATAGAACCCAGAGGATGGAAACTCCTGACCTCTGGCTGGAAGAACAGCCTGGACCATCCTAAAGCTGCTACAACTTCTAGGTAGGAATTCCAGGGACTCAGCATTAGAGAAATTTTGCCCTAGATTCACTCGAGCCCTCGGCCTTTGTTTGAAGGGACATGACCAAGAGCTTTCTTGTGGCCTAGTTCTTGCCCTTGGGATGGCAGTTTGCTTGAGAAAAGGGTGCCCATCCTTTTTTTCTTTTTTCTTTTTTTTTGTGTCTTTCTTTCTTCCTTCCTTTCTTTTTTTTCCTGAATTGTATATATACTTTATTTTTTATTTCTTTTTTATTGTGTTACATTAGTCACCCTACAATACATCATTAGTTTTTGATGCAGTGCTCCAAGATTCATTGTTTATGCACCACACCCAGTGCTCCATGCAATACATGCCCTCCTTAATACCCACCACCAGACTCACCCATCCCCTCACCCCCCTTCTCTAAAACCTTCAGTTTGTTTCTCAGAGTCCACAGTCTCTAATGGTTCATCTCCCCCTCTGATTTCACCCCTTCAATTTTCCTTTCCTTCTCCTAATGTCCTCCATGTCATTCCTTATGTTCCACAGGTGAGTGAAACCATATGATAATTGACTTTCTCTGCCATCCTTTTTTTCTGCACAAAATATGTTAAAGAAATGGAGTTCTGATCATCAAACTTATTCTTGTGAGGGGAGTCCTGGCTGCCTTTGCTGAGGGTGCCCAGAAGTTCATCATAAGCTATGCTCCTCCCCTTTTCGCCCCTCCCCACCCCATCCCCTATGCCATCCCACCAGGAACTCCCACCTCTAGCTGATCTGCCAGAAACATGAGCTCGGCTTGCCTGGGGGACCCACTTCCTCTCAGACTGTCCTGAGCCTGGCAGCCCTACTCCTTATCTTCTGTTCTGACATATCTCTTCTCCACGGAGAGAAGAAGAAACGGACACAGCTGTTGCTAGGAGGGAGAGGACGACCCACTCTTTGCCCCCAGTAGTTTTGATATCTGTATCACCAGGCCAGGACATTCTGTCTGGGGGGTGGGAGCACCCAAAGGCCCTGTCATCTTCTTTGTCACTGGGATAGCATTAACCATCCTTTATTCGGGGGACTGCTGTTTTTTTTGTTTTGTTTTGTTTTGTTTTGTTTTTTTCCCCTCTACATTTTCTAGTTCTTTTGTTTTGTTTTTCATTTCATTTTCACAAAAGCCTTGAAGAAGAGGAAGGGACAAGTGCTTTGATTGTGGAAATGGGGTCCAGGAGTCAGGCTGCCCTGTTCTTTTCTCCATCCTGACTCTGATAATGGGTGCTATTCTCCCTGTACACACCGTCCTCTCCTGACCTCTTCTCTCTGTGTTTTATGTCTCCAAGCCATTCTGCTTCTCCCTGTGCCTCCATTCCACTCCATTCTGCTCCAAAGGACAGTAGTGTCTTCGAAAAACCAGAAGCTTTTAGGTCAGACCTTGGCTGAAATGCCAGCTCTATCTCGCACGAGCTGCGTGATGTCACAACTCTCAGCTTCTGTCTCTTTGCTGTAAGATGTGGAGAGCAGTACCTCGTCCATACAGGGATGGTTAGAAATGAATGGTGGGACACACGTGAAAGATTGCTCCATGTACACATGTCATGATTCTTAGTATCATGTGCAAGGCACTATGTTAGCCACTAGGGCAAATTCAGACCCTGGAGTATGAGGTCTCGGTCTTTGTGGAGCCTTGCAATTCATAACAAGGGACACTCTCCGTGCCCTTGTTGACTCTATATGGCAAAATGCATTAAGTCATATGAGAAGAATGAAATATAATGAAAGGAAATATTACATCTAACTTGGAGTGTGTGTGTGTGTGCGCGTGTGTGTGCACGCATGAGTGTGCATGAATGACAGAGAGCCTCATAGAGAAGGGAGTATTTGGACTGGGCCAGGAAGTAGGCTGACATTTTGTGGGACAGACAGGAAGTGGCAGTAGAAACTTTAGATAAACGACTGCCTTTCTCTGAGCCTCTGATTCCTCAAATGTAAAATGAAAGGTAAGATGTGTAAATCAAGTGAAAAATAATAATAGTGAAAATCCTTGGATAGAACTTAATTTTGCTTGGACCTGTTCTAAGGGAAGCATATACATTATTGCTTTTAAGTTTTCCACCTTTCTAGAATAGGTACTATTATAATTTTGACTAATTTTATAGTCAAGACAACAATAATCCCAACTGGTTAAATAAATGTCCATGGCCACATAGTATCATGGAGAAGTGGGATGAATTGGAAATGCTTATGCAAGGCTTGGGGGCTCCAGGGCCCCAGGGCCCCATGTGCCCTCCAGCAGGGAGGAGATGCAGGTGGGGCTCTAATCCCAGAATGTGCTCAATCTTATTCTGCTCACACAAATCTTTGGTTTTCCCCCCACACGAATTCTGAAGCCCTATTCCAGAGCCCGGTGTGGTATATCAGCACAAGGAATAGCTAATGAAACATTTTTGCTGAACTCTTTGTAAATGTGCGAGATCATCCTTAATGCTGATTTGTAATTAGAGGACGTCCCAGAAAGGAGATTCATCACTGCTTCTTAAATAAATGTGTTCTGTGAGCAGCACCGCAGCCATGAGGGAAAGAAAGAACAGGAATCAATAGCCCCAAACTCATTCCAGTCCTAGCCATCCCGCGTGAGAAAGGGGAACCAACTGGGGAAAGGAATGAAAGTGAACCCCATGGAAAGAGTTCTGCTTTGTGTTCAAATACTCCCTTGGGCTCTTTCCCTTCTTTCTATTCCTAACCTGAATGGGGTTGGGAGTTGACCTGATCTGGGACTCAGTTGCAGGTAACAGAGCTACTCGTAGGTGGTTTCAGCAGGAAGTATTTGAAACAGAGCAGTAGAATGTTTCAAAGTCTTTGGGAACATTGGAGCAGCAGCCATCAGTCTGGGGTCCTGCAGAACAACATGGTGGATCCATCCTGCCCATGGAGCTCCTTCTTCTGCCGCATCAAGAATCTGGGGAACAGAGAAATCCCAGGACTGGGATATTGGCTCTGGCAACAAAACAACTGAGTTCCTCTCCAGGGTTCAGGGAGCTGGCTGCAGCTGCTGCTTCCAGCCTGCTCAGAGGGGCTGTTCTGGTGCTAGGCATGCGTGCCTTCCAAGTTCTGAAACCCTGCCCCGTGACCTTGACCATCCTGCTCTCATGGGTGAGCTCAGGGAAGCCATGATACCTCTCCATGCCTCAGTTTTCCCATCTGCAAAGTGTGCATACTAATCCGACCTGTCAGGTTCTTGTGAGACTGCAGTGAGAAAAGTCATGGAAAGAGCCCAGTAGAGGGCTAACCTCTGCTCAGTTATTCCTTCTTTCTCCTGACAATGTGGTAGGGTTTCAGGATTGTGGAGCTGTGCTCCCAAATCCTCAAATATTCTCATCGGCCTGTCAGAGGCTTACCATTTCCACATGATGCTCATGGATTGTTAGAGCCAGAAGGGAATTAGTTAGGATTTCATCATCTTTAACACCCAAGCAGCCCTGTAGCTATTTCCCCCTGGGATCTAATGTTTTAGAAGGCTATGTCTAAAACAGTGCATCTGTTAAGCAATAATTAATTTGTACTCATGCTTTTTAAAAACCAAAGGCATTCCACAAAAAGACCTTCTGACAGGCATGAATTAATCAGTTTTCCTACATTGAATGAATATAGTTTGAGTCTTAAAAAAAATAAAGAAAAGAAAACTTGACATTTCAGTTTGCTTGAGTGGCCTCACTTCGGGTTCATGTACAATTTCTATTTGGCTTTTGTAACTGAATTGCACACACACGTTCTTCCTGTGAGAACCAGAGGACCTGGGAGCCATGCACACCCATGGGCTTGGGACCACTTGAGTCACCTGAGGGGCGCCCACTGAGGCGTGTGAACAGAGAGTCAGGGAGGGAGAAGTTCCTCAATCAGAAGTTGAAGGTACTCAAGGAAGGTAGACAGAATGCTGGGAGGCCATAATCTCACAAAGGCCTTCTGTTCTAGAACTTTGCATACAATCTTCCCAATAAGCCTGTGAGGTTGGCACTGTGTTGTTGCCATTTTAAGATGGGAAAACAGAGGACTAATGGGCGGGTCTACATTTGCACAGCAAGGGCTTGAAGAGGTCCATGTTTGCTGGCTACACTTGTGGGGAGCTTAACACAACATAGAAAGACGTGGGGTCACTGTTGTACACTTGAAATTAATGAAACATTGAGTGTCAACTATACTCAAGTGAAAAAAGGAAAGAAAAGGAAAGGCAGTTCGTATTTCTACAGAGGTCCTCATTGTCCACAGAGCTGGGTCTCCCGGGCCTGTGCTCTCGTGCTGATGCTCTGGCCACTAGCCTGGTCTCCTTGGGCTCTGCCCCTCCTGCCTGGAATTCTCCACCCCCTCTTCCCCTTTATCTCTCAGTTCAGGTTTTCTTCCCAGTGAGCCTCTAGGGTCCAAACTGCTTCACAACAGAGGCACAGCCCAAGTAGAGACCTTTGGAATTTGCCATAGCTACAAGCCTAACAGTTTCCCACTGTGGGTTGAGAAATAATTATTGTCAGTAATTAGAACTAAATTACTCCTGTGAAAACACACAACATCACAGAACCAGCACTGTGGCATCTTAGGCCCCTCTGTCCCAGTTGCCTCTTTCTCTCTCTCCTCTTGGCTGAGACTGGTGTTGTCCCAAGAAATTCCCTCTGCATTCTGAACTCCATGTGTGGGTCACAGTCACCCCAACCTTAGACCTAATCTGTGTGAGATGAGGAGGCTGGGTTTCTGAACTCCTGTTTCTCTAGATGGTGAGGCCGGAGGAAAGCTGGCTGTTCATGCCTATTAGACAGAAGGAAACAAAGAGGCAGTTGGAGGGACAGTGGAGCTCGAAGGCCTTACCTTTGGTCGAGGCATCCTGCAATTCCACAGGCCTGAACAAAGACAAGAGTGAAAGGAAAGAAGGAGGGAAGGAGGAAGAAAGGGCTTCTATTGTTTCCTTTCTGATGATGGCCGTACAAGTCAGTTTTAGAAAATGGAGAAAATTGGGGCACCTGGGTGGCTCAGTCGGTTAAGCGTCTGCCTTCAGCTCAAGTCATGATCCCAGGGTCCTGGGATGGAGCCCTGCCTCAGAATCCCTGCTCAGTAGGGAGTCTGCTTCTCCTTCTGCCCCTCACCCTGCTTTCATACTCTCTCTCACTCTCTCTCTCTCTCAAATAAATAAATAAAATCTTAAAAAAAAAAAGAAAAGGAAATCGAGAAAATAGAAAAAAATATAAAGAAAGAAAAAAATCATCCCAAATCCCAAAATGCCAAGGCAATTGGTATCCATGTTTGGAGTATTTTTTTCTAGTTAGACTTTTATCTTCCTTTGTCTCTTTCCCTCTCACCCCTCTCACACACACGCACATACACCCACATATATACATGCACACACAGAGGATAATTTGATTCCTCCCTAAGCTGATTAAGAAAGTACCAAGTGGTATATAATTTTGGTTCTGACACCAGCAAATGGAGGGTTGAATTTCACTTGCACCAATAGGGAATGAATGAACACTTTTTCCCCCAATGGTGGTCCTTAGGGCTGAGATTCCTGCAAAGGAGAAAAGTGCAAGCCTCCATAGAGGGAGGCTGGGGACACTGTGCCAGGAGGGAAGAAAGAACAGTGCTCCCCACATTTTCTGTACTGATTTCGTTACTTTAAGCTCTCGGGTGACCTTACGGAGAGGAACTGATACTCATTAATGGCCCCAGAAACCAAATTCCATTTGGTTCAGAAAAACAATGTATTACAAAATATTTTTTTTAAACCCGAAATTTATGGAATAAATTCGTGCTGGCTACCCTGATCCGTCCTCACTGGGTGACATCAGGCTGAGTGTAGAGGCTGCCCCTCTTCATGCTGTTCGTAGACTTCCCTGGTCCTTTCCCGGGAGCCTTTTCTCAGACATTGGCTGGGCAAGGTTGGGACCACCAGCTGTAGCCTCAGAAAGAAGCCTCTTGGCTCCATTAAGTCTCATAAGAATTGCTGGGGCTGACAGAAGATTTGCTGCTAGAGAGAAAGCCTACACTGATGATGGCTATCACTGCTTCTGTAGAGCACAGGACTCTTAGTGTACTTGGCTGTTAAAAAGAGACAACAGGCTCAAAATGGAATCACTAGTGCTAAGCCTGTGTCACCAAACCAAGACTTAATACCTAACTGAATTACAGTTTCAAGCTCTCCCAGGAGTGGGATCTTAAGTCCGTCTAGAATCACTTGATCAGTACTACTGAGGTCTCTGCCTGACAGCCATTGCAATCCCCTAGAGAAGGTGACCTTGCCTGAAACAGTCCATTCTTTGCTAGTAATTATCTTGTTCCACCCCCTTTTGCTTATAAAAATATTTCCTTTTGTGCAGCTCTTTGGAGCTCTTTATTTCCTGGATGGGTTGCTGCCCAATTCATAAACCATTGAATAAAGACAATAATCTCTTTAAAATTTACCCAGTTCAATTTTTTTTAACACTCTGCAATTAATGATAGGGCAACCTCATAAAGTTTACTTTACTGCTCTGTGTCTGTTTCCACTTCTGTACATTTGGGGTAATAGAAAGGCCAACTCCAAATGATGAGTGTAAGGATGAGACCAACCAGAAGAGACTTCCAGTGCCTGAGACATAACACATGCTCAAAAACTAAGAGCGGTAGACCATGTTTCTCTTTTTTTCCGCCCTAGTAAATGAAACTAGATAAACTGTCACATGCCTGTGATATTTTAATGGGAGCAACCAGAGAGGCTAGTCATTTTTGGTGCCCTGCTGTAATTCTGGTGCTTTCTTTCCCACCACAAAAGCACCCTCATCCCAGGCTATTTGGTGGCTTGCCCTCCAACACCCCAACCTTTACTCATCCTGGAGATTGTCACTGTCACTTCCTAAGGGAAGCCTTTCCTGACCCTCCCACCCATTTCAAGACCTTTGAAATAAGTCTCATTCCTCCTTCATGCTCTCTGCTTTCTTTCCCGACATGAAACAGCTACTAAGCAAAGAGCCAAGAGCTTACTTGATTAATCTGTCACTGGACCGTAGAACCGCTATAATAGGGACCGCTTCTGTTTTCCTCCCCATTTGTGCCCATTGCTGCTGAGCACATGGTGCTAGAAAGAGAGTTAAATGCAAGGTGTTGGAATTGTAAATGAGAGGAATGCTCTTCTAAGGAAAGACTTGCATCTTTTCTCTATTGGAAAAGGGAATCCCTTGGAGACTAGTCCTTTAATTATTAGGAACCAACTAATTTCACAACGTGCCTCAATGTCCTTATGTTTAAAAATCTAAGCTCCATACCACATTTTCTTCCTGTTCTCCCATTTAAATAATAAATACTGGACAGAGACCTGGCTCCAGAAGCAGAAAGCAAGTCAGCTTCCTTCTTTCCTTCCTTCCTTCCTTCCTTCCTTCCTTCCTTCCTTCCTTCCGAGGTAATGGGAGAAGCTGAGGAGCTGTCTGGGTGTAAGTAAAGGATGGCTTACTTAATGAGGTTTTCTGCTGGCTCCCTGCTTCACATTTGAGGTCCAGAGGACCCTGGGCAGGCTCTTTCTCATCACTCTTGAGACAGATGTTCTTGCCCTTCTGTTAACTGGAAGTTGAAGGTAATTACTCGCAGAAGTGAGGCTCCAGCAGACACATTAGAGCCGGTGGAGATTTCACTGGACCACAGATCGTGCCCCTAATTAGGCTGTTGCTAATACAGGGAGTTCAGAATTGAGTTTATGGGCTTGTTCAGGCCTGGAATGTCTTCCACCTGTAAGTGGCCTGAAAAGGTGTGGGAAGAGGAGGGAACGGATGGGGATGCAGACAGGTTGAGCAGGGAGTTTATGGGATGGAAAGAGAGAGAGAAGAAGGAAAGAAAAGTTAAGGAAGGAAGGTGTCTTCCATCTTCACTCTTGATGACTATAGTGAAAGAACACCAGACTTCATTTTAGAAATCTTGTGCACCAATCCTTGGTATAATGACTTTGGAAATCTGTTTGGCATTATCTACTGAAGCCATACGTCTTATCTAGACCCAGGTGATTCATTGCAAGGTCTCTGTGTAAGAAAAATGAATACCTATGCCCACCCAAAGACACGTACAAGACCATTCAGAGCATATCTATTCAGACTAGACCCAGTGGGACAACCCTAGTGTCCATCCACAGGAGAATGAAGAGATGCTTTGCGGTGTTTCTTACAACAGGATACCCCACAGCAAGTTTAAACAGGAGACAAGGCAACTTGTGATCATTGCAACCCCATGGGATTTTGTTGAGCAAAACAAGGCAGGTACAGAAAAGATACATTGTATGAAATGTTGTTTTTAACCAAGTTCAAGTAGAGGCAAAACTAAACTTTGGAGATAGAAGAATAGGGATTGTTTCTTATGGGGGGAGCATTAACTAGGAAGAAGGACAAGGAAGCTCCTGGGGCAGAGAGGAGGGTGGAGGAAATGTTCTATATTGTGATCTGGGTGTGGTTACATGGCTATAAAAACTATATGAGAAGTAAGACTGCTCTATGCCAAACATTGGCATACTTTATGTAAATTGTAGCTCAATGAAAACATTTCTAAATGGAGAAAATAAATTTACCAAAGCAATAGGTGAGAAATGCTGTCTTGTAGTTCAAACTTTGATCGCTTTGACTAACTAAAGGAAGAAAATCTTTCACACCTTTATCTATTTTAAGCATTATTTGGTGAATTGCCTGGTTGTAGTCCAGACTGCGTGCCAACAGAAATCTGTGATGTTCCGACAGAAATCTATGTTCTTATCTCACCAACTTGAACAGCCTTGTTGAACAGTGGTGCATTGGAATCCTTGTGTAGTTGTTTGTTGCAAATCCTTTCCCCCACACTCCCTTCGTCATCTGTCATCAGCTTACTCATGATGATTTTTTTTCAAAGATGGTTTTTATGTAGAGAGGTTTTAAATTTTAAGTAATCAAATCTATCAATCGTTTCTCTTGGCTATTTCTTTCATTGCCTGGTTTTGTTTTCTTCCCCAAGCTTCTCACATTTGAGTAACTGATGAAGCCAAGATAGCTAGATCAGTAGAGTGAGCAAAGGGACACCAGCAAAACTGGGATGGGAGAGACAGTGAGGGATCATATAATGCGGGTTTTTAGATTTTTGAATGTATACTATGGGCAATTGATAGGATGGCAAATCAACAGAGTGGTAAAGCAAATTAATTTGTGTGTGATGAAGGTGACTTTGGTAGCTGGATGGGGAATGGATTGGAGGAATATAAATCCAGAAGACTTATGGAGATTACC
Organism: Lontra canadensis; assembly: GCF_010015895.1. NCBI lineage: Eukaryota > Metazoa > Chordata > Mammalia > Carnivora > Mustelidae > Lontra > Lontra canadensis. Next base: position 4,656,977 of record NW_022631087.1, read on the forward strand.
ATAGTGGTCCAGGGGGGAGTGGCATGGAGTCAGAGAAATGGGACCACGTCAGAGATAAGCATGAGAACTCAGTTCTGTGGGGCATGATGATGGGCTGGAACTGGAGGGTGAAGAGGGAGGCAGGGCTTGGTGAAGAAGTCTGGGCTAATTGAAGATAGTTGAACACTCGCCCCTATGTGTTCCCTTAGATTTCTGATTTCTTATTTGTATTCCTACCTCTGTATCAGGGTAGAATGTGTTTTTAGTGGTTCAGTTGAAGCTGCGATTTTTATTCCCCTCACCCGGATAGTGATCTCACCAGTACAGTGTCCTAGGTGACCTCTCACTTCCTTGTCGATTGGTGGGTTTTCCATTCTCTGTGAGGAAACCATCCTATTTATCAGTCTCTTGTCACAGTGTTTCTTCTTTGGCTCTTATCACGCAATTCTGATGTTTGCATGTTTTGATTCATTTAATTTCTGTAGGAAAACTTTTTTTTTAAGATTTTTATTTATTTATTTGAGAGAGAGACAATGAGGGAAAGAGAGCAGGAGCAGGGTGGGGGGCAGAGGGAGAAGCAGACTCCCCACTGAGCAGGGAGCCTAATGCGGGGCTCAATCCCAGGACCCTGGAATCATGACCTGAGCTGAAGGCAGATACTTAACAGACTGAGCCACCAAGGCGCCCCAAGAAAATTCTTCCTTAATCACTCTTACTACAAAGTTCTCAGCTGTTTTCTCATGAATCTATTTTGTTTATATTATTTCCACTTTTCCCCCAAGGTGAACTTAAGAATCCAATAATTAATTTCCAAACAAATTCCGTTAGGAGTGTAACTAGGATTTTATTAAGCCCATAAATTAATTTCAGAAGAATTAATGTATTAATTTCTCATACATAAATATTTTTGTCTATAAATTAAAAATGCTTATTGTTATTTTTCAGCAAATTTGGTAGCATACCCTTGTAGATCCCACTTATTCTTCAAAATGTTTTTCCCCCACAGAATTTTATGTTTTAGATACCTCTGTAAATTCATTTTTTTGTTTTTATATGGATTATTATTGATATATATGAAATATACAAATTGAAAAAAAAATCCTCTATGAAGTTAGGTTATAAAGCTTACTTAAGGGGTGCTTGGGTGCCTCAGTCATTAAGCATCTGTCTTTGGCTCAGGTTGTGGTCCTAGGGTCCTGGGTTTGAGCCCTGTATCAGGCTCCCTGCTCAGCAGAGAGCCTGCTTCTCCTTCTCCCATTCCTTTGCTTGTGTTCCCTCTCTTGCTGTGTTTCTCTCTGTCAAATAAATAAAATCTTTAAAAAAAAAAAAAAAGCTTACTTAAAAGATATGTTTTAAAAATAGATTCTCTGGGGTGCTTGGGCTCATTCAGTTGAGAGACTGACTCTTGATTTTGGCTCAGGTCACGATCTCAGAGTTGTGAGATGGAGCCCCATGTTAGGCTCCGAGATCAATGTGGAGCCTGCTTAAGATACTCTCTCTTTTCGTCTGCATCACCCCTCTCTCCCTGTTAAAAAAAAAAAAAATTCTGGAGTTTTATAAAGATAATATAGCATTATTGTACAAAGTGATAATTTTGTCATCTTTTCAATAATCATATCTCTTCATGGTTCATGCCAATTGCATTGTTGAGAGTTTTTGGAAAATGCTAAATGGTAATAATGATAAGTATCGTGTTTGCTTCCTTTTGATACTTTTGTTTTAGTAAGAGTTCTTATTAGTTTTTCACTCTTAAGGATAATGTTGATAGTTAGCTTAAGATATAAATCTTACTATGTTAAAAAATCTCCTATTTCTAATTTCCCCCCAAAACAAATTTTGGGATTATAGAATGTACTTGGAATGTTATTGACTGCTTTTTTCTTTCTCCATTAAAATGATTGTTCCTATTTTCTCCTTAAATATATTCATATGAGTTGTTGCATTAATAGATCTTATAATAATGATCTTGGCATTTCTTGGCTAAATCCTACTTGGTCATTGTGAATAATTCTCTTAATTCTGCTGCTGGTTTGGTCTAATAATATATTATTTAAGATTTTACATGACTTTCCAATTTTACTATAATTTTTTTCTCCACTTCTCACATTTTGGAATCAGGGTTATGTTGGCTTTACAAAATGAAAAATGTATTCATATTTTTCTAAGCCTGGAACAATTTTAATAGCATAGGGATTTTAGTCCCTTGAAATTTGGAAAGTACTAAATCTCAGAACTGTCTGGTGCAGGAGTTTTTGCAAAGTAATTCTTTGATAAATTTTTTAGTCTTTCACAGTAATTTGTCTGTTCAGGTTTTCTTCCTTTTCACGAGTGAGGTTTTCAAAGTGCCTGTTTCCCCAGAATCTTTCCATTTCAGTGAGATTCCGAAGTTTAAATTGTTTATAGTCTTTTACTATTTTATTCTTTCCTCCTCATCGGTAGCAAGATTTCTTTTCATGTGATTTTTTCCCCTGATTTACTATGCCAGAGGTGTCTGCTTCACTAATCTTTGAAAGAACTGTTGTGTTTTTTTACCTTTAAAAAACCCCCCATCAAATACATTCTACATACAAAAAACCGCATTTATATGTAGATATATTTAAATGCTGAAACTAAACATTTTGTTCCATCTGGAGGTGAGAGGACAATACCAGTCCCCCAGAGTTCCTCTCTCCAAAGGGCCCCTCCCTCCTTTGCTGAGGAATAAGGGCATTCTTGAATGTAGGGTACAAGTCTGGGGCATACTTGTAATATAGGTACTTTCCTCTAAACAAGATCTAATCTAGTTTTGCCAGTTTTGAAATTTTTGTGAGTGGACTCATGCTCTTTAATTTTTTGTTCACTTTCAGGTCTTCGAGGCTCACTGTGGTTTTTATACGTGTCGTGGGGTCCATCCTTTCCCATTACTGTATGGCACTCACATGAAGGGATACAGCTTATCTGTTCTGCTTCGGAGAGACATCAGGTGTTTTCTCTCATAACTAATGCTGCCACAAATATTCTTGCAGACATTTTTGAGAACCTATACATCCTTTCTCAGCTATGTAGGAAGGGGAGAAACTTGCAGATCATAGGATATTCGGAGTTGAAACTTACTAGATTCTATTCTTTTCTGATGGAGTTCAGCCAGTTTACACAGACACTGGAAAGGTGTGGAGACACCCCACACCCTCACCACACTTGGCACTTCCCAGGCTTTTTAATTTTTGCCAAACTGGAGAGCATGAAATAGTATTCTAGTCAGTGTGAAATCCCAGTGGCATTTAAAAAAAAAAAAAGATTTTATTTATTATTTGACAGAGACACAACGAGAGGGAACACTAGCAGGGGGAGTGGGAGAGGAAGAAGCAGGCTTCTTGCTGAGCAGGGAGCCCTCTGTGGGCCTGGATTCCAGGACCCTGGGATCATGACCTGAGCTGAAGGCAGACACTTAAGGACTGAGCCACCCATTTTAGAGATACACTTATGTGATTATCCTGAACAGGTAATTATGTGCATGGTTCAAAGACAAAGTTGCTTTTTACCTTTGCTCTCACTATGTATAGTTTCCATCATCCCCGACCAGAATTAACCATTTTTTATTAGTTTCGTTAACTTCCAGACCTTCTTTTTGCAAATGCAGACAGATATGATTGCATATTTTTATTTTCTTTCTATACACAAAGTGTAGCATACTATATACAGTCTTCCGTTTTTTTTCACTTAACAGTATGACTTAAAGATCTTTGCGAATCAGTGTGTAGGTAACTTTGTTTCTCTTCTTTCTTTTCTTTTTTCTTTTGAGCAGGATAGCACATTTCATTGTATAGATTGGTTCAGATTCTACCCCAGTATTCCACTGCTGAGGGGTATTTCATTGTTTCCAGTCTTGTCATGTTAAACAATGTTACAATAACTTACTTGTAGCGCTCATTTCCCTGAGCTGGGACTGCTGGGTCAGACTGTCCAGGCATCTGAAATTTTTCCATACAAACTTGATAATCTGTGCATCTACTTTGTGAAACAAAATCTATTGCTATTTCTCTGGGGATTATGTTCAAGTCCTAAAGTACATAAGAAGCACTGAAATCTTCATGATATTGAATTTAAATATCCAAAAACATAGTGATGCTGTTTATTTCTACAAGTCTTTTTTTAAAGATACATTCTGAACGATTTGTGTTATTCTATCTTCTGGTAGCTCACCTTTTGTATTGTGATGGTATGGGGGGTCAGCTGATTGTTGGTGAATGCTGAAATATACAAAGAATTTTTCATATGAGTAACTGACAGATTCCTTAATTTTCCATTAAGTATGTTAACTCCGAGAAGTGGGTGCCAAGACAGGAGTCTGGTGTGCCATAGCCTGATTAGTGGAAACGCTCTGAGAGAGAGGGAGGCTGGAAGATGCACATAGGTCACCCAGCGGAGAAAGGAGGGCAGCAGGGGTGGGGCGGGGGGGAGCATGTCAAACGTCAGTGAAGTTCTGGGGAAAGCTTAGCAAGACCTCTGTTGGGGGTGGGGGGCCTTGAGTTCAATGTTGTCCGTCAGGGGGCTCCCCCATCTTCCCTGATGCGCTCAGTGGTTGGCGGGAGCAGCCTGTAGACAGTATGGTTTCTGTAGGCACGTGGTGATGGATTTTAAGCAGTGGGGCTCGGTGGTCAGTTCCACACCCTGGGGTGTAAGAACACATCCTTTGGCCACCACAGTCCACCCCGGGCACTGTGCTTCTCCACACGGACTTAGGAGTGGCTCCACTATGGCGCCGGTGGGTCCTTCGTGAGGGACAACGTAGCCGATGGAAGTGAGTGGAGCCGTTGTCACTGGAATGATCTCAGGACTGCGACTGCCCTCCACTGCTCCCTCCTCCAACCGTTCTGAACTCCACTCCCCTCAGCAAGTCTGGGTGGCTTCTCTGGTATTACAACCCAAATCCTGTTTGATGAGCCTATGAGCTGTTGATACTTATATCCTTCTTGTTCAGTTATAGTGAGTCAAGGGAAAGGCAGGAGGTGCCTGAGGTCCAGCTCTTCCTCCCCTCACTGCTTGTGTGAAAGCCTTCCCTCCTCATGCTGGATTGAGATCCTTTACCCCCACCAGGGATAGCTCTCCTCGCCCCTGACCCTGGTCACAGGAGTCCCAAGTATGTGACAGCCACAACCTGTCTCCTGGAGAGGTTCCTGCTTGGGAGATCAGGCCCTCCAACTCTGCAGAGTCCAAAATTGAGAGAATGGGAAGCACAAAATCCTGCAGTGGGTCATCGGGCATGACGGTAAGCACAGCTATGCCTACTTCTACCCCTTCCTCCATTCCGGGCCGGTCTTCCATTTCAGGATCTAGTACCATGCAGAGTTCTCTGATTAAATACACACACATTGCATCCTGAAGAATGGCACCCCACTCCTTTCAGTGTCTCCTCCTGTCCAGTATGGCTCTCAGGCTGAGCCTGAGTGTCCTATGAGACAGATGGTCTCTGGCTGGTTCAGTATGTGAGCCGACCATTGGAACCCACCATCAAGGGCCTACCCACACCTCCTTCACCTTGATGTGGGCACCCTGGCCAGACGCTGTTCTGGTCAGGATTCTATTCCTATAGATCAGGTCTTCTTGAAAGACTCCCTTTCCCAGGAGTGACCCTGTCTTCATATCCTTGTCACACTTAGCCATGGTCTGGAAAGCCTAGCCTCAGCACAAAGAAGGAGATGAGTTCCAGATCCTAGCAGCTGCGTCCTGACTTACAGTATCAGAGTCACTGACAGAATCACAGATCTGAGAGGCACCCACCCACCCACAACCACAACATAAGCTACTTTCCTGCTGTTTTCTTTTTTTTAAATTTAAAAAAATGTTTTATTTAGTCATTTATTTATTTGACAGAGAGAGAGAGAGAGAGAGAGAGAGCGAGAGGAAGAAGCAGACTTCCAATGGAGCAGGGAGCCCGACGCGGGGCTCGATCCCAGAATCCTGGGATCATGACCTGACCCAAAGGCGGGTGCTTAACAACTGAGCCATGCAGGTGCCTCACCTGCAATCTCTTCTTATTTGTAGTTTTTTATTTGATTTTTTTTTCTGGACTATAATAATATCATCAAAAACTAATGATTGTTTTACTTTCTTCATTTTCATTGCTTTTTGTTAAATTGTGGCAGACAGTATGTCCAGCACAACATTAAGTAACAAATGGAGAGGATTATGAGCAGGCCGGTTCTTGTTTCTAATTTTGCCAATCCAAACACCCTAGGTTTACCCTTTCCAAATTTTAAACTTCCAGTCTACTTCTAGGGTGAGAATGTAGAGTGGAAATGGGGGCAGCTGCCCAGCCCTTCATTTTGAGGTTGGATACCTGTCATTTAAAGTTAGAAATTCCAACAGGACTCAGAGGCACACACAGAACAAAGCTGTTCCACAATTTAAACCCAGCAAATATTGTTCATCTCCCACATGCCTCAAAATCTGATAAAGATGCTGTTTTCTCTATCATGGACTGTTTGCCACAGACACAGATGCCGAGGAGAAGCTGTGGGAGAGGCAGTGGCAGCCTACATCCTGGATCCCTGGCAGTGCCAAGAGTCCATGTCTTCCAGAATCTTCCCTCGTTGCTACAGACCAGCGGTTCCCAGACATCCCTGTGTATCAGAATCCACCACAGACCTTGTTAAAACTGAGATTGCTGGCTTGACCTACTACCACAGAGCCTGATTCAGTAGCTGGAGGGTGGGCCCCAAGAATTTGCATTTTTAATAGGCTTCCAGGCCAGAGTGATTCTGCTGGTCTCCTAACCGCTTGTAGAGAACAATGATGGTAGACCCCACACCTGCTAAGAACAGAAGGTCATTGCCATTGCTTACCAGGCTCTCTGCAGACATAATCCTTAATGAGGTCTGGGTGGCCCTTCACTTTTGCTACAACTTGGTGTAAGGAAGGTGGCTTAGTGTAGTGGTCATGGATGTGTGCCTCTCAGATCTGTGACAGTATCCTTGACCCTGATAATCTACCTATGGATTCAGCTGCTGGGCTCTGGAATTCACCTCTTTCTCTGTGTTGCTTTTTATGGAAGGAATCACTTGCTTGGATAAGGCTGCCATAGTTGAACTCACCAGCCAACATCAAACACAATGTGGTCTTGGGCTTAAAAGCCTGAGCCTTAGCAGGCAGAAGCTGGCCCTCTACAAGCCTCTGCAAACATGTTCTGGTTGTGGAAAGAAAGCCTCTTGAGTGTGTCTCTATCATTCAGTCTAACAACTCTGTCTTTTATTGTGAGTGGTTAATCAGGTTTTGTAGGTGGTGATTACAACATTTGGATTTACTTCTTTTTTAAATTTAATTGTACTTTTAAAATTTATTTTGTTTTTAAAGATTTTATTTATTTATTTGACAGCGAGAGTCACAGAGGGAAAGGGAACACAAGCAGGGGGAGAGGGAGAAGCAGTCTTCCCGCTGAGCAGGAGCCAGATGTGGGCCTTGATCCCAGGATGCTGGCATCACGACCTGAGGCAAAGGCAGCCGCCTAATGACTGAGCCACCCAGCCGCCCTACTTCTTTTTTTTTTTTTTTTTAAGATTTTATTTATGGGGTGCCCAGGTGGCTCAGTTGTTAAACCTCTGCCTTTGGCTCAGGTCATGATCCCAGGGACCTGGGATGGAGCCCTGCATTGGGCTTTAAAAAAAAAAAAAAGATTTTATTTATTTATTTGAGAGATTGGGCTTAAAAAAAAGATTTTATTTATTTATTTGAGAGAAATTGAGCACAAGCAGGGGGAGCAGCAGAGAGAGAGGGAGAAGCAGGCTTCCCACTGAGCATGGAGCCTAATTCAGGGCTCAATCCCAGGATCCCAGGATCACGACCCGAGCCAAAGGCCGATGCTTAACCGACTGGGGCGACCCAGGAGCCCTAGATTTATTTCTATAAAACTGTTTCTGTGCCTCTCTTCCTGGCCTTTCTTGCCATTCTTTGGATTCATTATGCTCATCCCCATTCTATTTCTCCCTTCTAATTGTGTTGAAAATTCTGAATTCTGTTTCTATTCTGTAGTGATTACCCTAGAACTCCAAACATACTTACCTACAACAAAGTCAAAAGTTAATCAGTATTGTTAGTCTCCTTCTGAACAGTGCATTTTAACCCCTGCACTCTTCTCCCGATGTTTATTTGCTCATTAGCCAACACATTAGTTCTACCTTATTTTAAAGTCTAAAGTTTAGACATGATTTTTGTTTAACCAGTGTTTGTTTGGATTTACACATATGCTGTGAGATATTTTACTTCCTCCTAGAATGAAGCCTCTAAACTCATTCTTTAAAAAGTTTAACAAGAATCTATGTATAAAAGATTGTTTGTTTTTCCATGAAAATGTCTTAATTTTGCCATCATGTTGAAGTGATATTTTTACTGGGTATACTTCCTAAGTCATCAGTAATTTTCTGTCAGAAATTCGAAAATGCTATTCCACCCTCTTCGGGCTTCCATTTTTAGCTGGGAGATGTCAGCTGCCACCCTAATTGTTTTCCCTGCAATTTATTATTTCTTCCCATCAGCTTTCAAGATATTTTTCTCTTCTACTGTGATGTGCAGTTTGATCATGACCAGTTTAAGATGAAGTTTATTTTTTATTTTTTTCCTCTTGTTCATGTTTCACTAGTCTCTCTAAGTCTGAGCAGTTGAGTTTTACATGGATTTGACCAAATTTCAGCCATTACCTTGTCAAACACTGTCCCTTCCCCTTTGTCTCTATTATCTTTCTGTGGAACTCCAACTGGACACATAATCAACTCTCTCCCCTTCCTCTATTCTTGTAAACCTCTTTTCCACGTTTTTTTTTCTTCTTGTCCCTCTGTGCTACATTTTACATAATTTTACATAATTTCTCCAGTTCTATCTTTGTTTACTAACCATCTGTTCAGATGTGTTAATCTGCTCTTTAACTTATTATTATATAGACATTTTTTTCTAGGAGCTCCTTTTTGGTTCTTTTTCAAATCTGCTTGGTTATTAGTGATAGCAGTCTTACCTTCTCCTGTATTGTACTTTCAGTAACTTGGTTTGGGTTGGTTTGGTAGTCCTAATATTTTTAGTTAACCCTAAAATTGGGACAATATATGGGTAGATCTAATCCATATGTTTTGTATTGTGGTAAAATATAAAATATAAATGGTATAAAATTTGCCATTTAGCCATTTTTAAGTGTAGAGTTTAAGCACATGCAACCATCACCATGGTCCGTGTCCGTACATTGTTCATCTTTCCCAAATTGAAATGTTGCACCCATTAAACAATAGCATCCTACTCCCGACTTGTCCTCTCTCCCTGGCCCTTGGCAAACACCATTCTACTCTGTCTTTGTGAATTTGGCTATTCTATATAAGGTACCTACAGAAGTGGAATAATTATATTTGTCTTTTTATGTCTGGTTTATTTTATTTAGCATAATGTTTTCAAGGTCTATCTCTGCTAGGCTTATGTCAGAATCTCATTCCTTTTTAAGGCTGAATAATATTCCATCATATGTGTGTGTGTGTGTGTGTGTGTGTACAGATATATATATCATATACATTTTTTAATTTATCCATTTGTCTCTTTATGGATATTTGTGTAGTTTGCTACCTTTGGCTAGAGTGAATAATGTTACCATGAACATTGTTATAAAAATACATGTTCAAAATAATCCTAAAATTTATATGGAACCAGAAAAGATGCAGCATAGCCAGAGGAATGTTGAAAAAGAAGGCCAAAGTTGGTGGCATCACAATTCCAGACTTCAAGCTCTATTACAAAGCTGTCATCATCGAGACAGTATGATACTGGCACAAAAACAGACACATAGATCAATGGAACAGAATAGAGAGCCCAGAAATAGACCCTCAACTCTATGGTCAACTAATCTTTGACAAAGCAGGAAAGAATGTCCAATGGAAAAGACAGCCTCTTCAACAAATGGTGTTGGGAAAATTGGACAGCCACATGCAGAAAAATGAAACCGGGCCATTTCCTTACACCACACACAAAAACAGACTCAAAATGGATGAAGAACCTCAATATGAGACAGGAATCCATCAAAATCCTTGAGGAGAACACAGGCAGCAACCTCTTCGACTTCAGTCACAGCAACTTCTTCCTAGAAACATAGCCAAAGGCAAGGGAAGCAAGGGCAAAAATGAACTATTGGGACTTCATCAAGATCAAAAGCTTTTGCACAGCAAAGAAACAGTCAACAAAACCAAAAGACAACTGACAGAATGGGAGAAGATATTCCCAAATGACATATCAGATAAAGGGCTAGTATCCAAAACCTATAAAGAACTTATCAAACTCAACACCCAAAGAACAAATAATCCAATCAAGAAATGGGCAGAAGACATGAACAGACATTTCTGCAAAGAAGACATCCAGATGACCAACAGACAGTGCTCCACATCACTCGGCATCAGGGAAATACAAATCAAAACCACAAAGAGATACCACCTCACACCAGTCGGAATGGCTAAAATTAACAAGTCAGGAAATGACAGATGCTGGTGAGGTTGCGGAGAAAGGGGAACCCTCCTACACTTGATGGAAATGCAAGCTGGTGCACCACTCTGGAAAACAGCATGGAGGTTCCTCAGAAAGTTGAAAATAGAGCTACCCTATGACCCAGCAATAGCACTACTTGGTATTTACCCTAAAGATACAAATGTAGTGATTCGAAGAGGCACGTGCACCTGAATGTTTATAGCAGCAATGTCCACAATAGCCAAACTATGGAAAGAACCTAGATGTCCATCAACAGATGAATGGATAAAGAAGATGTGGTATATATATACACGATGGAATACTACGCAGCCATCAAAAGAAATGAAATCTTGCCATTTGCAATGACGTGGATGGAACTAGAGGGTATTATGCTGAGCAAAATAAGTACATCAGAGAAAGACAACTATCACATGATCTCCCTGATATGAGGAAGTGGAGATGCAACGTAGGGAGTTTGGGGGTTAGGAGAAGAAAAAATGAAACAGGATGGGATCAGGAGGGAGACAAACCATAAGAGATTCTTAATCTCACAAAACAAACAGCGTTGCTGGTGGGAGGGGGTTGGGAGAGGGTGGTGGGGTTATGGACATTAGGGAGAGCATGTGCTATGGTAAGTGCTTTGAAGTGTATAAACCAGGCGATTCACAGACCTGTACCCCTGGGGCTAATAATACATTATATGTTTATTAAAAACAACAACAACAACTACAGTAACCAAAAGAGTGTGGTACTGTCATAAAGGCAGACTTATAGAACAACAGGTTAGAGAGCCCAGAATTCAATGCTTGTATATATGGTACAATGATTTTCAACAAGGGTGTCAAGACCATTCAATGGGGGGAAGATATGGTCTTTTCAATAAATGCTGCAGGGAAAACTGGATATCAACATGCAAAATAATGAGGTTGGACCCTACCTTGCACTATATATGAAAATTAACTCAAAATGAATCAGAAATTTAAATGTAAAAGCTAAAACTCAAAAACTCTTAGAAGAAAGCAAATGGGGACAGCTTTGTGACATTGATGTGGCAATGACTTTGAAAGTACAGGCAACAGAAGGAAAAATTGAAAAATTCAACTTCATCAAAATTTAAAACTTTTATACATTAAAGGACACTATTAACAGAGTAAAATGGCAGCCCACAGAATGGGAGAAAGTATTTGCAATCATATATCTGATAAGGGATTACTATCCACCATATATAAAGAACTCCTAAAACTTAACAAGAAGAAGAAACTAAAAGGTAGGCAAATAGACATTTCTCCAAAGAAGATACATGGATGGTCAATAAACATATAAAAAGATATTAACATCATTTCTTCATTAAGAAAATGCAAATCAAAACCACGACAAAATATTACTTCATACCCATTAGGACAGCTATTGAACAAACATACAAAGAAACATCAGAAAATAACAAATGTTGGTGAGGATGTGGAGAAATTGGAATGCTTGTGCATTGCTGATGAGAATGTAGAATGGTGTTAACATTTGGAAAACAATACAGGGATTCCTCAAAAATTAAACATATAATTGCCATATGATCACACAAGTCTACTTTTGAGTACTACACCCAAAGGAATTAAAGGAGAGACTGGAATATATTTTTTTATTTTAATTTTAATTTTTAAATTATTTTTATTAACATATACTGTATTATTTGCCCCAGGGGTAAAGGTCTGTGAATCATCAGGCTTACACATTTCACAACACTCACCATAGTACATACCTTCCCCAATGTCCATAACCCAAACACCGCTCTCTACTCCCATTCGCCAACAACCCTCAGTTTGTTTTGTGAGATTAAGAGTCTCTTATGGTTTGTCTCCCTCCTGATCCCATCCTGTTTCATTTTTTCTTCTCCTAACCCCCAAACTCCCTACGTTGCATCTCCACTTCCTCATATCAGGGAGATCATGTGATAGTTGTCTTTCTCTGATGTACTTATTTTGCTCAGCATAATACCCTCTAGTTCCATCCACGTCATTGCAAATGGCAAGATTTCATTTCTTTTGATGGCTGCGTAGTATTCCATCGTGTATATATATACCACATCTTCTTTATCCATTCATCTGTTGATGGACATCTAGGTTCTTTCCATAGTTTGGCTATTGTGGACATTGCTGCTATAAACATTCAGGTGCACGTGCCTCTTCGAATCACTACATTTGTATCTTTAGGGTAAATACCAAGTAGTGCTATTGCTGGGTCATAGGGTAGCTCTATTTTCAACTTTCTGAGGAACCTCCATGCTGTTTTCCAGAGTGGTGCACCAGCTTGCATTTCCATCAAGTGTAGGAGGGTTCCCCTTTCTCCGCAACCTCACCAGCATCTGTCATTTCCTGACTTGTTAATTTTAGCCATTCCGACTGGTGTGAGGTGGTATCTCTTTGTGGTTTTGATTTGTATTTCCCTGATGCCGAGTGATGTGGAGCACTGTCTGTTGGTCATCTGGATGTCTTCTTTGCAGAAATGTCTGTTCATGTCTTCTGCCCATTTCTTGATTGGATTATTTGTTCTTTGGGTGTTGAGTTTGATAAGTTCTTTATAGGTTTTGGATACTAGCCCTTTATCTGATATGTCATTTGGGAATATCTTCTCCCATTCTGTCAGTTGTCTTTTGGTTTTGTTGACTGTTTCTTTGCTGTGCAAAAGCTTTTGATCTTGATGAAGTCCCAATAGTTCATTTTTGCCCTTGCTTCCCTTGCCTTTGGCTATGTTTCTAGGAAGAAGTTGCTGTGACTGAAGTCGAAGAGGTTGCTGCCTGTGTTCTCCTCAAGGATTTTGATGGATTCCTGTCTCATATTGAGGTTCTTCATCCATTTTGAGTCTGTTTTTGTGTGTGGTGTAAGGAAATGGCCCGGTTTCATTTTTCTGCATGTGGCTGTCCAATTTTCCCAACACCATTTGTTGAAGAGGCTGTCTTTTCCATTGGACATTCTTTCCTGCTTTGTCAAAGATTAGTTGACCATAGAGTTGAGGGTCTATTTCTGGGCTCTCTATTCTGTTCCATTGATCTATGTGTCTGTTTTTGTGCCAGTATCATACTGTCTCGATGATGACAGCTTTGTAATAGAGCTTGAAGTCTGGAATTGTGATGCCACCAACTTTGGCCTTCTTTTTCAACATTCCTCTGGCTATGCTGCATCTTTTCTGGTTCCATATAAATTTTAGGATTATTTGTTCCATTTCTTTGAAAAAAATGGATGGGATTTTGATAGGGATTGCATTAAATGTGTAGATTGCTAAAACAAGTCAGGAAATGACAGATGCTGGTAGCATAGACATTTTCACAATATTTGTGCTTCCAATCCAGGAGCATGGAACATTTTCCCATTTCTTTATATCTTCCTCAATTTCTTTCATGAGTACTTTATAGTTTTATGAGTATAGATTCTTTGAATCTTTGGTTAGGTTTATTCCTAGGTATCCTATGGTTTTGGATGCAACTGTAATGGGATTGACTCCTTAATTTCTCTTTCTTCTGTCTTGTTGTTGGTGTAAAGAAATGCAACTAATTTCTGTGCATTGATTTTATATCCTGACACTTTACTGAATTCCTGTACAAATTCAAGCAGTTTTGGAGTGAAGTTTTTGGGTTTTCCACATATAGTATCATATCACCTGCAAAGAGTGATAGTTTGACTTTTTTGCCAATTTGGATGCCTTTAATTTCTTTTTGTTGTCTGATTGCTGAGGCTAGGACTTCTAGTACTATGTTGAATAGCAGTGGTGATAACGGACATTCCTGCTGTGTTCCTGACCTTAGTGGAAAAGCTTTCAGTTTTTCTCCATTAAGAATGATATTTGCGGTGGGTTTTTCATAGATGGCTTTGATAATATTGCGGTATGTGCCCTCTATCCCTACACTTTGAAGAGTTTTGATCAGGAAGGGATGCTGTACTTTGTCAAATGCTTTTTCAGCATCTACTGAGAGTATCATATGGTTCTTGTTTCTTCTTTTATTTTATTGTATCACATTGATTGATTTGCGGATGTTGAACCAACCCTGCAGCCCTGGAATAAATCCCACTTGGTCATGGTGAATCATCCTTTTAACGTACTGTTGAATCCTATTGGCTAGTATTTTGGTGAGAATTTTCGCATCTGTGTTCATCAAGGATATTGGTCTGTAATTCTCTTTTTTGATGGGATCCTTGTCTGATTTTGGGATCAAGGTGTTGGTGGCCTCATAAAATGAGTTTGAAAGTTTTCCTTCCATTTCTATTTTTTGGAACAGTTTCAGGAGAATAGGAATTAATTCTTCTTTTAATGTTTGGTAGAATTCCCCTGGGAAGCCGTCTGGCCCTGGGCTTTTGTTTGTTTGGAGATTTTTGATAACTGTTTCAATCTCTTTACTGGTTATGGGTCTGTTCAGGTTTTCTGTTTCTTCCTGGTTCAGTTGTGGTAGTTTATATGTCTCTAGGAATGCATCCATTTCTTTCCAGATTGTCAAATTTGTTGGTGTAGAGTTGCTTGCAGTATGTTCTTATAATTGTTTGTATTTCTTTGGTGTTGGTTGTGATCTCTCCTCTTTCATTCATGGTTTTATTTATTTGGGTCCTTTCTCTCTTTCTCTCTCTCTCTCTTTCTCTCTTTTTTTTTTTTTTTTGATAAACCAGGGGTTTATCAATCTTATTAATTCTTTCAAAGAACCAGCTCCTAGTATCGTTGATTTGTTCTATTATTTTTTTGGTTTCTATTTCATTGATTTCTGCTCTGATCTTTATTATTTCGCTTCTCCTGCTGGGTTTAGGCTTTCTTTGTTGTTCTTTCTTCAGTTCCTTTAGGTGTAGAGTTAGGTTGTGTATTTGAGACCTTTCTTGTTTCTTGAGGAAGTCTTGTATCGCTATATATTTTCCTCTCAGAACTGCCTTTGCTGTGTCCCACAGATTTTGAACCATTATGTTTTCATTATCATCTGTTTCCATGAATTTTTTCAATTCTTCTTTAACTTCCTGGTTGACCCATTCAATCTTTATTTTTTAAATTTTTATTATTTTTTAAAGATTTTATTTATTTATTTGTCAGAGAGAGTGAACACAGGCAGACAGAGAGGCAGGCAGAGGCAGTGGGATAAGCAGGCTCCCTGCTGAGCAAGGAGCCCAACGTGGGACTCGATCCCAGGACACTGGGATCATGACCTGAGCTGAAGGTAGCTGCTTAACCAACTGAGCCACCCAGGCGTCCCCCATTCATTCTTTAGAAGGATGCTGTTTAGTCTCCATGTATTTGGGTTCTTTCCAATTTCCTCTTGGGATTGAGTTCTAGCTTCGGAGCATTGTGGTCTGAAAATATGCAAGGAATGATCCCAATCTTTTGATACTGGTTGAGACCTGTTTTATGACCCAAGATGTGATCTCTTGGAGAATGTTCCATGTGCACTAGAGAAGAATGTGTATTCTGTTGCTTTGGGATGGAATGTTCTGAATATATCTGTGATGTCCATCTGGTCCAGTGGGTCATTTAAGGCCTTTATTTCCTTGTTGATCTTTTGCTTGGATGATCTGTCCATTTCAGTGAGGGGAGTGTTAAAGTCCCCTACTATTATTGTATTATTGTCAATGTGTTTCTTTGATTTTGTTATTAATTGGTTATATAGTTGGCTGCTCCCACATTAGGGGCATAGATATTTAAAATTGTTAGATCTTCTTGTTGGACAGACCCTTTGAGTATGATATAGTGTTCTTCCTCCTCTCTTATTATAGTCTTTGGCTTAAAATCTAATTGATCTGATATAAGGATTGCCACCCCCATCTTTCTTCTGATGTCCATTAGCATGGTAAATTGTTTTCCACCCCCTCACTTTAAATCTGGAGGTGTCTTTGGGTCTAAAATGAGTTTCTTGTAGGCAACATATTGATGGGTTTTGTTTTTTTATCCATTCTGATACCCTTTGTCTTTTGATTGGGGAATTTAGCCCATTAACATTCAGGGTAACTATTGAGACATATGAATTTAATGTCATTGTATTGCCTGTAAGGTGATTGTTACTGTATATTGTCTCTGTTCCTTTCTGATCTACTACTTTTAGGGTCTCTCTTTGCTTAGAGGACCCCTTTCAATATTTCCTGTAGAGCTGGTTTGGTGTTTACAAATTCTTTCAGTTTTTGTTTGTCCTGGAAGCTTTTTATCTCTCCTTCTATTTTCAATGACAGTCTAGATGGATATAGTATTCTTGGCTGCATGGTTTTCTTGTTTAGTGCTCTGAATATATCATGCCAGTTCTTCCTGGTCTGCCAGGTCTCTGTGGATAAGTCCACTGCCAATCTAATATTTTTACCATTGTATGTTACAGACTTCTTCTCCCAGGCTGCTTTCAGGATTTTCTCTTTGTTGCTAAGTCTTGTAAATTTTACTATTAGGTGATGGGGTGTGGACCTATTCTTATTGATTTTGAGGGGAGTTCTTTGCACCTCCTGGATTTTGATGCTTGTTTCCTTTGCCATATTAGGGAAATTCTCTACAATAATTCCTTCCAACATACCTTCTGCACCCCTCTCTCTTTCTTCTTCTTCTGTAATCCCAATTATTCTAATGTTGTTTCATCTTATGGTGTCACTTATCTCTTGAATTCTCCCCTTGTGGTCCAGTATTTGTCTCTCTTTTGCTCAGCTTCTTTATTCTCTATCATTTGTTCTATATCACTAATTCTTTCTTCTGCCTCATTTACCCTAGCAGTAAGAGCCTCCATTTTTTATTGCACCTCATTAATGGCTTTTTTTGATTTCAACTTGGTTAGATTTAATTTCTTTTTTTTTCTCCAGAAAGGGCTTTTATCTCTCTGAAGAGGGTTTCTCTAATATCTTCCATGCCTTTTTCGAGCCCGGCTAGAACCTTGAGAATCGTCATTCTGAACTCTAGATCTGACATATTACCAATGTCTATATTGATTAGGTCCCTAGCCTTTGGTACTGCCCTTGTTCTCTCTCTTTTATTTATTTATTTTTTTTTGTGGTGAGTTTTTCTGCCTTGTCATTTTGTCCAGATAAGAATATATGAAGGAGAAAATAAAATACTAAAAGGGTGGCAAAGAGCCCAGGAAAATGTGCTTTAACCAAATCAGAAAAGACCCCAAATCGTGGGAGGGGGGTAGGTGGAGAAAGGGGATAAAAAGAAGTTCAGGAAAAAAAAAATTAAAAAAAGAAAACAAATAAAGAAAGATATTTAAAAAAATATATATATATATGCCTGGTGAATAGAACAGGGTCACCCACTTAATTTTGGGAGTATTTTGGTCTCTTAGAAGAAACTACCTCCCAAAATTTTAAAGAATGAAAACGTACATAAGGATAAACACAATGAAGGGATGGAATATGCCTATAAAGGTGAAAAAAAAAATTTTTTTTAAATTTCTATAAAAGGAGTTGATAAAGTAAGTTGGTTGGGAGAATAGAGAAAAAGAAAGTGGAGAGAATTTGCTCGGGCTGGAGACTAGAACAAGCCTGGAGCTAGATTTAGGGTATATTTTGATGTATTAGAAGCAGTACCCCAAATTTTTTAGAAGAAAAAACCCTATGTGTATACAAAAAATAAAGTTGGATACAATGAAGGATAAAATATGACTATAATAATGAAGTTTCAAAAAATATTTTTTTTGGAAAGCTATTGTTAAGATAAACTAGTTAAAAAATGTTAAAAGAGGAAAGGGTAAAAGTTAAAAAAAATTTAGCAGCAGAAAAAAAAATTAAAAAAATTAATTAGCTGCAAGACTAAAGAATCATGGGGAGAAAGCCATGAAATCCATGCTTTGCTTTCTCCTCCTCTAGAATTCCGCTGTTCTTGGTAAGTGAACTTGGTCGTGGCTGGATTTCTTGTTGATCTTCTGGGGGAGGGGCCTGTTGTAGTGATTCTCAAGTGCTTTTGTCCGAGGCGGAATTGCACCGCCCTTACCAGGGACCGGGCTAAGTAATCTGCTCGGGTTCACTTACGGGAGCTTTTGTTCTCTGAATGCTTTCTGTAGAGTTCTGGAGGATGGAAATGAAAATGGCGGCCTCCCAATCTCCGGCCTGGAGGAGCCGAGAGCTCAGGGCCCCACTCCTCAGTGCGCCTCAGAGAAAAGCGCTCAATCACTTCCGTCTCCCTGGCCTCCGGCCGTGCCCCGAGCTCACCCAGCCTGTGACCAAGCATCTCTGTCTCTGGCACACAGCTCCACCTGGAGTCTCTGAACCCCACAGGTCCCTGAGCTTTTCCAGGGGGTGTCTCCTGGGATATTGTGGGGATCCTCACTCACAGAGCAGTGCCCTATGCCATGGATTACGGTTCAAGGTGACCCCGGGTTCAGAGCTCACTCCTCGGCTCTGTCTCTATAGCCAGCTTCCCCGCTCTAATACCTGTGAGCTCTGCAACACTCAGAAACCCCTGATCCTTCTGTGACCCTGTGGGACCTGGGGCCACAATGACCCCGCGTGGGCTTCACCCCGGTTTAGCCTCTGGAGCGATGTCCCTCAGTGGAGCAGACTTTTAAAAGTCCTGGTTTTGTGCTCTGTTGCTCCGCCGCTTGCTGGGAGCCGGCCCCTCCCCCCGCGGTCTATCTTCCCATTGCTTTGGATTCACTTCTTCGCCAGTCCTACCTTTCAGAAAGTGGTCGATTTTCTGTTTCTAGAATTGTTGCTCTTCTTCTCTTCGATCTCTTGTTGGATTTGTAGGTGTTCTCAGTGGTTTGATAAGCTATCTAGTTGATCTCCTGCTACCTGATGTCGTCTCAGCCTGCTACTTCTCCACCATCTTGACTCCTCCCCCTGGTTGCTGTAGTTTTGCATTAAGTTTTGAAATCAGGAAGTGATCCAATTTTGTTCTTTCTTCTCAAGATTCTTTCAGCTATTAAGAGATTCCATATGAATCTTAGGAGGAAATTTTCTATTTTTGCAAAAAAAAAACCTTTGGCATTTAAAAAAAAATTTTTTTTTATTGTGTTATGTTAGACACCATAAGATACACTGTTAGTTTTTGATGTAGTGTTCCAAGATTCATTGTTTATGTATATCACCTGCCTTTGGTATTTTGATAGGGGCTATATTGAACTATAGATCACTTAGACATATTTGGTTATTTTTAAAAGATTTTATTTACTTATTTGAGAGAGACAGAGAAAGCAAGCATGAGCTGGAGAGAGGAGCAGAGGGGGAAGGAGAAGCAGACTCCCTGCTGAACAGGGAGCCCAATACAGGGCTCAATCCCAGGACCCTGGGATCATGACCTGAACCAAAAGCAGACACTTAACTGACTGAGCAACCCAGGTGCCCCTTGACTTATTTGGTTTTTAAATAAATTACATATCCAATTATGTATTATCTATCTGATAATTCCTGTATCTACAGTCGCTGGAAGTATGAGTAGTTGTTTCTGCTGCTTTGTATTAAGATGCCTTAATTCCCACATAGGTCCTGTGGTTTATGATTATGAGATGATGTTCTGTGAAATATTATCTGTGGGAATTTTTGAAGTGTTAAATTTAAGGTACATCTCTCCAGAGAGGAATACATCTGCTATTGCCAGTGGCTTAGGAAGGATTATCATTCCACGACACTTAAATTATAGTTTTATTTTATTTTTGAGGTCAATGGTCAAGGTAGTTAAAACTTATGCAAATATAAGCTTGGTATTAAGGATTCAGTGGGTGAAATCCTTCATCTTTTGCTTTCGTTTTTATTATTGGTTTTGCAGAAGCCTGAGCCAATAAAGACTAGAATCCATATTGTCTCTCTCTGAAGGAATGTGTGTGAGTGAGTGTGTGTGTTTGTGTGTGTGTAATTTTAATTCACTGAGGAAGATGTAGCCCTTAGAGGGTTTGACTTTATGCCAGGGTCTCCCATCTGTGTATCTCAGGTTTTGTTCTTGATTACATGTCTTGTCTCCATTATATATGACATCCTTTAAAACTCACAGTGTAGGCCAGCAGCTGATGACCTAAGTCCTGAGGGCAAATGGTGCTACAAGGCTCACTTATCTTCCTGAATCCATTCTTTTTATTCTGTTTGGCCTTTCACGATTTCTATTACCTCCTAGCCAGCTGAACGATGCATTTAAAGGCTCAAGCCCTGTATTTCATTTAGCATTTTTTATGTTATTCTGAGATGTCTCTCTGGACTTCTCTTGTCATAGTTTCATTGTTAGAAGTATGGGAGTTCTATTTTACTTATTTGTAATTCACAAATATCTGCTTTTAACATTATCATTTCCTCCTTTCCTGATGTTATTTTTGTTCACTTGTAGAAATTAAATACTTAGTTACTCTAATTACATGATTTTCTATTTAATAATGACAGCTTCTACAGGGCTTGACTTTAGGTAAAGGGTAAACTTTTTCCATTCGGTTTGATAAATATTGTTCTCATTTTTGCTATTTTTCTAAATAGCATGTAATTATAATTTTTATTTCTTCTTTGAACCAATCCTTATTTAATAGAATGTTGTTTAATTTCCAAGAGGTTTTCTCACATTGTTTTGATTACACTTTGTGATTACACTAGCTTTAATGCAATGCTGCCAGAGAATATGGCCTCTACAATTTCTACTGTATATTTAAATTCTGTAAACACCACATGAATGCTTATAAAGGTATATTTCCTCTTTGATGTTAATATAATTACATATATATTATTAATTTTTTTCACACTGTGTAAATTATTAAATCTTCTACGTCATTTTCTTCCTTTCACTTCCTATTCTGTTGAAGGCTGACAGAGGGACATTGGAGGCTTTCACAAGAATTGTGTATTTGTAAGTTTCTCATCTAATATATAAAAGTTTCTTCATATTTTTACCTCATTTTTTCCCAACCTTAAAATGTATGATTCTTTTGTCCTAACTCTGGAATTAATATTTTATTAATTTAAAATGACCTTTTTGAAACACTTTTTGTTTTGAATTCTTTTTCTGATACTATTATTGTCAGCATTCATGAAGTATGTTTGTTTACCTGGGCTCAAGCTTTTCTTTTTTTGAGATATAATTTACATACCATACAATTTAACCATGAAAGTATGCTGTTCAACAGTTGCTGTATATTTACACAGTCATACAACCATTGTCATAATCTATTTTAGAATTGGTCATTAACCCAAAAAAGGAGCCCCACATCCATTAGCATTTCCTCCCCTAGTGAGGGGCTAGAATTTTCCATTACACTATAAAAGCACACACACACACACACACACACACACACTATTATTTCCATCTCTCTGGAAAACCCTGACTCATACGTTCATAATTTCTCTAAATATTTCCATTCCTCTCTTTCTTCTAAAGTCTCATTTGTGGTTTCTATTATCCCTCTTGTATGAGTCAATAATTATTATATTCACGCTGCATCACAATCCACCCCCAAATGCAACAGTACTTAATCAGCACGTATGTTACGCTCAAGTGTTCTCAGAGCGGCTGGGATGTCTCTGCTTGGTCTGCAGTTCTGAGTGTTGGTCAGATCAGCCCCATCCCACATATCCCTTTTAGAGGCATGGCTATCAAGGACAGGCCTTCTCTGTAGTGATGTGGTTCAGGAAGCAGGAGGATGATCCAAACAGGCAGGCATATTTCAAATCAAGACCATGTCACATGTGCTAATATCCCATCGAGCAAAGTCAAGTCAAATCATGGGGAGCCTGGATGCCCCCCACCTTGATGCCACAGCCATGCTATGGATATGTAACTGGTGCAGGAGAATGAAGCATTGGGTTAATGCTTCCATATCTTACAGGCTGGTCTTCTTTATCACACATGTGAAATGCACTCACTCTAACCCCGAGACCCCCAAAAGTTTCTTCCAATCTAGCATCATGTTCAAAGGTCCAAAAATTGCGCTATTATTGGAACTTGAAGACTATCTGTGAACAATACTTTGTCTTCCTCTTCAGCGTACAGACATGATCGAAAATTTGTACAAGGAGTCAGAAATATTAGTTTCATTTCTAGCACAATGAGATCAGGAAATAGGGCTTTGGAGGGATTTCCTTTAAAAAGCTACAGACCTCACTATGGAGTGTCGACTGTGTCACACAGTTACCATTGAGAGCAAAGCTACCTGGAAAGAAACGTCCTGGCGTGCTGGTGGGACTGATAGGCAAGGGACAAGGCTGAGCTCCACACCCTGACCCAGTGGTTTTCAAAGTGTGGTCCCTGGGCCAGCCGTAGCAATAAGAACCACCCGGCAACTTATTAAAAGTGAAAATTAACAGTCTCCACCCAGACCCATTGACTCAGAAACACAAGTGTGTTGAGAGGAGAAGAGGGGACAACCATCTGTGTTTTAACAAATCCTCCAGGTGATTCTGCTGCCAAAATTTGAGAAACACAATTTGCACACAGCAGTTCTAAGACTGGCTGCACATTGAAATTGCTGAGGAAATATTTAAAAGTATTTCCTGCCATTCCATGAGAAGAGCTTGGGTCCACCTGATATTTGTTCCTTTGGCGGCATCCAGGTTCCCTGCTGTCCATCTTGGGAGTGGGCTTGTTCATTGCTGGTCTCCTATGAAGGAGACCCGAACATGTGACTCACAGTCCCAGTGCCCCTGAGTTCAGTGGGGACAGTGATGGTGGGCAGAAAAGGGCCCTGGGTTCAGAATCAGATGACCTGAGTTCGAGCCCCAGCTTTGCCCCTTCCTGGCAATGTGGCCTTGAACAAACCACCGAAATTCTGTGCCTTGATTTCCTCTTCATTAAAATCTCAACTGCCTACTTTCTAGAGTATTCGAGAGAATCAAACATGCGGCAATATAAGGAAAGTGCTTTGCCAACTAAAAAGCGTTGAGACCCTGTGTAAACACTCTTTTTTATGCAAGAAATTTGACTAGTCAGCAGCTTCCGTGCATGCCCCGTGAGGCTCGGCCAAGGAGGCCTGGCTCTCCAGATCACTAAAGGTCCCCCGGGGAGTTGTCTATTTGTTCTCCTAATTTGAAAGTAGCCTCGGGATGACTGCTGCCCCTGACGCCATGATTCACCTTTCCCCTTACCATAGAACCCTCACTGGGCCTTTTAATTCCTAGGCCTCCACTCCGCCCCGCGTGCCCCTTTAGCTTTGTCCCTGGCTGCTTATTTCTGTAGTGTGAGCAACCAGCTGTAGTCTCAAGGCCTCTTTGAACCATTTTGCATGGCTGTGCTGGGTGATGGCACACAGAACTTTCTCGCCTTACCTGGTGTATGCGTAGATACCCAGGGAGGCAGTGAGAGCAAGATTCTCTAGAAACTTCCCGTCCTCTGCATGGCTGCAGGGACATCCCCACCCAACACAGAGCACAGAGGGTTTGGGGACAAGGGTGAGTCCAGAGCTCTTTCTCATAGGGAGAGGAACACTGCACTGAGGAAAGAATGAGGGACATACCAGAGGCCCAGAAGGGATGGCCAAGAGTTGAACTCAGGTGTCTGAGCCACCAAGGTCCATGTTCTTGACTTCTTATCTTCTTCTTGAAGTGACTCTCCAGGGCCATGATTTAGTGTGGAGACCGTGGTTGGTACCTCTTCAATCAGGGTGTCCCTAACGACGCACAAATGGAGGGTAAGCTGATGTCCTTCCTGTGGGATTGGTTTGTGTCGCCCGAGCAGGACCGCTGATCTAGGGTGATGATTAGGTGCTTGAAAATCAGCCTCTGATCATGTAGGTGAGGTGGTCAACATCTTTTCCCTCAGCAGACACTGGTTTACTCTGTATTAAGAGTTAAGCAGGGTATGGGTGAAGACAGAGGTCAAGAAGGTGGAAGGAGCCAAGATGTCCTTCAAGAGATGAACGGATGAAGAAGTCGTGGTTCAGATACACAATGGAATATTACTCAGCCCTCAGAAAGGATGAATGCCCACCATTTGCAGCGACATGGAGGGAACTGGAGGGGATTATGCTGAGGGAAATAAGCAGAGAAAGACAATTATCATATGGTTTCACTTATATGTAGAACATAAGGAATAGTGAGGAGGACTGCAGGGGAAGGGAGGGAAAACTGAATGGGAAGAAATCAGAGAGGGAGACAAACCATGAGAGACTCTGGATTGGGGGACCCAAACTGAGGGTTACAGAAGGGAGGGGGGTGGGCAGATGGGATAACAGGGTGATAGGTATTAAGGAGGGCACAGCTGTGATGAGCACGGGGTGTTGTACATGTGTTGTACAAGTAATGAATCATTGAACACTACATCAAAAACTAATGATGTGCTATATGCTGGCTAATTGAACATAATAATAAAAAATTATTATCAAAAAAAGAGTGTGTAAGAAATTGCTCTTGCCCTCAAAAGATTGCTGGAAAATATGTATGATAAATCTCCCTCTCTTTCTGTCCCTGTCTCTCACACATGTGTGCATATGTATACAGTCAGGGGAACTGGTGTTCCCACCAGGTACATATTCATACGCATACACTCACGCCTGTATATGTGTGTGTATACACTCCTATGTATATGTAGTGTAGTGTATATATATGTCTTCGGTTGATTCTTATTATTTGCAGTAATATTCTGTAAAGCCATTGCAAACACTCAACCGTTGCTCCAAGGGGAACCCAGTGTTAGGTTCCTGCAAGCCTCTGGTCACATTCACATCAACTCATCAATATAAAACCTTGTTTTTCATAGGTGTATCTGCTTTAAAACATCTCATTTACTGTATGTTGTTGATCCATTAACATTGAACTCACAGACAACAGCACTGTAACTCACGCCTCAGTGAAGCTTATCTAACACACTGATTTTCTCCCTGAGGTACATCACTGCCTTACTGTGCTTATGAACACCAAACAGCACTTTGGTGCTGGGCTTGGGTCATTTTAAACAGCACAGTTACCAACAAAAAGTACAAAAATGTGCAAAATGTAGCACGATGTAGCCTGTGAGAAGGACACTTGTTTACCAAATGAGAGCAGAAATGAGTCAGAGTGCTGTCTTGTTCGACCTTAGCCGAGAACATGTGTGTCAAGAGACACATTTTCTTCTTTCTGCACATCTGCACATGTCTGCTAATTACTGCGGAGGTGCCGTGGGTATTGATCTGGGGTTACAAATAAATTTTAGCAAGTAGGTGAATTTGCAAATACGGAATCCACAAATAATAAGGCTGGAATGCATATATGTGCCACAGATGGATGGATGGATAGATATTATGTTCAGGTAGTTCAGTTACCAGTAAGTGAACTTAACAAGGTAAAAAGTAATTTGTGGCCAGGGTACCCTGGTTATCAGCTGAACTACAAAATGAAGGCAGTGAAGGGGTGCAGATCCATTGACGGAGAGGATTTGAGCGTGGTTGGGATTTCCTCTGGCTCGGGCTCCCATCTTGGCTGCATTCTGTTTCCATGCATGCTGCTTTCCCCACACGGCCCAGGACACAGCCACTGATGAATTCTGTATTTTGCAGCTTGCTGGTTTGGCTATCAGAGTCCCTCTTTGCCTTGTTTCACCATTAGGCCAATCAACTGAGA
Source organism: Lontra canadensis (assembly GCF_010015895.1). Taxonomy (NCBI): domain Eukaryota; kingdom Metazoa; phylum Chordata; class Mammalia; order Carnivora; family Mustelidae; genus Lontra; species Lontra canadensis. The sequence continues at coordinate 4,682,848 of NW_022631087.1, forward strand.
GTGGAAAAAGGATGGGAGATGTGGCTGGTTTGAACTTGATGTCATCAAAGAGACTGCGTTTGTAAGATGATAGCACTCCTCATTTAAGCATCATGGCTGGAACTATAGGGGAAGAAGCTCTAGGGAAAGAAGATACTTTTCCCAGTGGAATGGAGGGATTTGGGGAAGACCTAATAATTTATATCCATATTGGCACAAACAAAATGCTTTAAAAAGAGCTAGTATATCTAAGGCAGGGGCATGGCAAGATTCCCCTGACTATACCCCTGGCATGGAAAGAGCAAAGAAAGACTTGTCCCATGCAGCTGGGGTCAGAGGCAACATCATGGAGGAGGTAGCATGGGGCTTCTCCTTGGTTGATGAGTAGGGTATGAAGGATTATGGTGTGGAGGCAAGACCGTCTTCCTGCAGTTTATAAGCAATAGCTCTTGGAGACAGGAGGATATGGTGCATGGCGCCTGGATGGCTTAGTTGGTTAAGCATCTGACTCTTGATTTCAATTCAGGTCATGATATCAGGGTCTTGAGATCAAGCCGCTGTGCCTGATGCAGAGTCTGCTTGAGATTCTCCCTTCCCCTCTGCCTCTCTGTCCCCACTTATGCTCTCTCTCTCTCTCCAATAAATAATAAAATCTTAAAAAAAAAGATATGGTACAACAAGCCAGTCTGCAGGGTTTGAATTCTGTATTTGTCATCTATTAGCTATTTGAGCATAGTTTTTAAATTTTTACTTCTTGTAAATTGCAGTGTTTGGGGAGCAGGATACTCTCTTCCTCCTTGTGGCATTAAAGAGATGAAATAAAACCACACCTTTGGTGACTGGCAGAGTAAGCAGTTGGTCGTGTTAGTTTCTTTCTGGTGTCAGAGTTTATCCAGCTAGTTAGTGGCAGGTATGTGACTTGAACCCAGAACTCCTGACAGAGAGGTTAAGACCCTTTCCACTGCAGGATCTGGCTCCCTGAACTATTAATCTCTTAGAATCATTGCCTCCTCCTGACTTGATCTGATCCTACTACCTAGTGGCTCCCAGGAGAGAGGGACTGCTTGGAGGGCACCCTTGCTCCTTTCCTCCCTCATTTCAGACACATTAGTGATGAGGCTGGAGATAATCGAAATGCTGACTCGGAGGGCTGCATAATTAATTACAGGCTGGTACCATTGACGCCTTCGCCAATCAATGCAGGACTGGGAGAGGACTCTTGGCACATGGAGGTCCTGTCTCTCTTGATTAAAGGTGATCCCTTAAAAACAAATGATTAGGACTCTCACAACATCCCATAAAAGGAAAATTGGTCCACTTAGGCTAATTTGGCATTACACTAACAACTGGAGGAAAGATGGGCAAGCTGTCAAAGCCAACAGATGCAAATTGTGAAATGAGTGTTTGCTTAAGATACATAACTTCACTGGGTCTTATTGTCCTTCTTACAACAACAAAATAAAAATACAGGATCACAACAAAACTGAAAAACAGTAAACCTAGATAAACTTCACTAAGACATTTAGAATGCTGGAAATGAAGTACTTTCCTCTCATCTCATTTTTCTCCTCCAGTAATCCTCTAAGGAGGATGGCACTACTCTCATGATCCCTACTGCATGGATGGGGGAGGTGCAGCCCAGAGAGGTGCCTAATCTGTAAAATGGGTCAGTAAAGGATGCTTATGCTCAAGAGGGGGGTGTGGAAGGGTCTTAATTCCTGTTGGCATTCATGTGATGGTGCTGGTTTCATGTCTGGGTCCAGGAAGGAAGCTGGGATTCCCTTCTCTCCTCCTAGTATTAAAATGGACACCTGGTATCTAGGGGTATCCTTCATGTTCCAACCAGACAGCCCGTGTTTGCTCCCTTCCATCAGCCAGTGTATGCTCAGGGGTTGGAGGCTGGAGGTAGTTGGAGTTCTTGAGGGTTGTTGGCTTAAATCCATCCATAATTCTCCTCTTTCCCCTGCTTCAGTTCTGAACCACTCAAGAGAGAAAAAGGAAGCCGGGGAACGGCAAGCGAGGTGTTACAACTGGGAAAGCTAGAGCAGTGTGTGGTTTGGATGCATTTCACGTGGGCTTTCTGATGCTAGACTTCAGGATCAGACCGACTTCTCCACCCCAGGCATGGGTAGGTTGGGGGGAGGCCCCACCAACAGGAGAGCAGACTTTACGGATAAACTTACCACGCAGTTGAGAGCAGGTCAGTTCCAAAGAGAAAGCGGTGGGAAGGGACTGATGTACACACACTTGGTTCGTGACTCGCTCACTGTCAGAGCAAACACTGCCCCCAGCACCTGGGTGGGGAGGCAGTGAGTGAGGCATGCCAGAGGATATGGGGGTGGGTCATGCTAGGGGATAGGAATTCATGTGCAAGGAAGCTTTGGGCTATAGGAATATGATGTCTTCCCCAATAATTATAGTATGTATGCTGCTGAAGAGAGCATTTCCCTAATAATTATAAAGTAGAAAAGGATAAGAGGGAATGGCTGTGTTGTGTGTATGTGTACCTACATCAAGAGTAATTGGCTAATACTGACACAATCCAAGCAGTCCTACTAATATCTTAAGAACATACAGTAATTGAAACATCATCACAAAAATTATCATCAAAGGGCTGAAAATTAAAAAAAAAAAATTTTATTGTGTTATGTTAGTCTCCATACAATTTAGCATTAGTTTTTGATGTAGTGTTCCAAGATTGATTGTTTGTGTATAACACCCAGTGCTCCATGCAATATGTGCCCTCCTTCATACTCATCACTGGGTTAACCAATCCCCCAACCCCCTCCCCTCTAAAACCCTCAGTTTGTTTCTCGGAGTCCACAGTCTCTCCTGGTTCATCTGCTTCTCTGATCTCCCCTCCTTTACTTTTCCTTTCCTTCTAATGTCCTCCATGTTATTCCTTATGTTCCACAAGAAGTGAAACCCTATGATAATTGACTTTCTCTGCTTGACTTATTTCACTCAGCACAATCTCTTCAAGTCCCATCCATGTTGATGCAAAAATTGGAAATTCATGCTTTCTGATGGTTAAGTAATATTCCATTATATACATGGACCACATCTTTTTTATCCATTCATCTGTTGAAGGACATCTTGGCTCTTTCCACAGGCTATTGTGGACACTGTTGCTATGAACATTGGGGTACTTACGGCCCTTCTTTTCACTACATTTATGTCTTTGGGACAAATACCTAGTAGTGCAATTGGTGGGTCATAGGGTAGCTCTATTTTTAAGTTTTTGAAAACAATGTTTTCCAAAGTGACTGCTTCAACTTGCATACAGAAACTCTTAAAAATACATGTGTATGGGTCAGTTATCTGGAAGACAAAGCATTTGCAGTGTATAAACATTCTCTTTTTTTTTTTCAAGATTTAGCCCCAGCCTCCATTTATTTGAGTTAATATCTCGAGAAGCCTGCCCATGTTGATATCACTAAGAGTTTGACCCAAGCCTTTGTATTCTGGCTGAAGTCTTTTGGAAAACCCAGCAGACTCCATAAGATTCACCAGGGGCATGAGCACTGAGTGATGTATGGAATTGTTGGATCAATATGTTATATATCTGAAACTAATATAGCATTGTGTGTTAATTATACTTCAATAAAAAATAATAAAAAGATCAACAGGGGTGTGGAATAGTAGTTAAACCACAATTACAGTGAGGGAGATGGCAAGGATAAGAGGCAAACATAATGGTCCTCTCCCTTGTCATCCTCTACCCCCAGAAGGAAGGCTGTTTCATCCCTTTTCTTCCTTGAAATGAGAAAGAATAACAAAATATACCCAATATCACTTCCAGCCTCTTCAGACAGCTTCTTAGGAGGAGGGAGTTAAGCTGAAAGGCTCATTCATTTCAATTAAGTGAAAAAAAAATCCATAGTAATGCAATGTTAGCCTTGTGGTAAAGGCAACATTTCTAGAAATGGGAAAAGGGATACTCCTCAAAGGAATGTGACCTTCCTCTCGACATGGCTTCTAAAAGGCATCTATCGAACAGGCAAGCCAGAAAGCAAAGCTCTGCCTTTCTCAGCGAGCTGGAGGGAGGAGGATGATAAAAACATGAGCCTATTTGTCTGGGATTTTGCTCCCATTTCCTCCTATCGCTGCACAGTGAATGGAGAAGGTAGCAGCTTGGCAGTGAGGTAGAATGAGGCTTGAGTCCTGGCTCCCCTCACAACTCTGTTACTTGGCAATTGTTAGAGGTCTGAAACTCTCTTTCGTCATTGATAGGATAAGTGTGATGGTAATAGTAGGTTTTAAGTCAACAGGCTTCTAAAACGAAAATAAAAGTGTAACGAACAGAGACCCTGGAGATCAAGTGCTTGGATGAAAAAAAGAAAGAGAGAAAGAAAGAAACTTTGCTTTCTTTGGTCAAATATTTATGATGCCTTGCATTGGATTTTGTTATTAGAGGATTGTTGAGAAGAACATTACAGTGTTAATGTATTCATTCGTCGCTTGACAGTTATTGATTGCGTACCTATTGTTTATTTGGTAGAATGGATGACTGTGGCACAATTTCACTTCTGAGAGCAGTTCAGGCTTTCTTTGTTCTCTTTACTCTGAAGGACAGCTCCCTGTTTGTCCAAGACACAGTCTCGAGCTGTGAACTTGGCAAGGGCTGGAGGGCAGTGATGGTGGTGTAAATTTTGCGAGGGAAAATCAACTTTTTTTTTGTTTCCAGGTACCTTTCCATTTGGGGATTTCTTGTTTCAAATATGAGGGACTTAGGGTGCTCTTTTTTTGTTGTTGTTTTGTCTCAGGCTTTTGCCTTTCTCTCTTATCTGGATTTTTCTCTTTTTTTCCTTCCCATGTGACTGGCTTAATGAGACAGGTCAGGGGATACCTCTTTTGGGGAGAAGGTTTCATCCTGAGGGACTCAGGCAGGAATGAGAACATGGTTCAGAGGAAAGGAAGCTTTGTTCAGGCCATTTAGACCTGCTCTCTGGCCAAGGGTACAGGTACCAATAGACTCAGCTGAAACTAGGATGGAGAGCTGAAGACCTCAATGAGATAATTTCCTGGGGCTCCTGCCCTTGTCAGGAATGGGGGTAACAAGTACATCAAGTTCTGTTTGACTTCAGAACATATGAAGGACAGGAAGAGGATTAAGAGGCCCGGAAGTAAAAGAGAATCCTGGACAGAAAGCAAAGAATGAGAGGATGTTTAAGCTAAGAGGAAACCCAGAAATAATTTAGTCCACCAACTTCTATTCTTTCCTGTTTCACCCACCATTTTACAGAAGGGTGGTGGGGCTTGAAGTCCAGGAACATGAATTCGTTTGGCAGAAGTTAGTGACTGCCAAGTTTGAGAAACCAAGTTCCTTGAATTGTTCCTACATGTGCTCTCCATGGACTGACTGCATGGTACTTCCCACAGAGACTTTCTCCGACACTCCCCGGGGTGTCCCTCAGTCCAAGCCCTCTCATTAAATTGGTTTCTTCTCAAGATAAGATTGTGGAGGACAGGATGATTATTGATGAGATAGGGAAGGGGAAGAATGAAAGCTGACTGCTAAGTTGGGTGAGGGAAGGGGCTTCCAACAGAGGCAGAATGGAAGACAAGCAGACTTGGAAGGAAGAGAAGAGTTTCAGACATGTTGAGCTGAATGAAGTCCTAGTGGTTGGCTGAGTTGCAGGGTTTCATAGGAATCAAGAGAAGGAACCATCTCAAAAGCTCTCCTCTTACCTGTAGCCTTTCAAAATCTGACCAAGTTCTCAAGAGCCCACCCAAAGCTTCCCACTCTGGAAAGTGAGCCCTAATTTCCCACCCTCTCTGTCTTCTCCCTAGGTCAATGCACAACACATTTCTTGTGCCTTCTAAAGCTCTCCTCCATTCAATAGCATAAGAATTGTCTTCACGAATGTTCCAGAAAAGCTGGCCCAAAGGCCATATGGTGTAGGAGCACAGCGTCTTGGTCCACACTGCTTGGATTCAACCAGAGCCCTACCAATGTTTTTGACTTTGGACGACTTACTGAACCTCATCATTGACTTAGTTTCCCCTTCTGCAAAGTGGAGATGAAAATTGGTTATTTGCCCAACTGGACCATTGTGATGTTTAAATGAATGAATAAGCATCAAGTGTCTTCCAACAACCCCGGACGCAGCACATGCAGCAGGGATGCCTTCCTTTTCTTTCTCCTTTCAACAGATCTCTTGGTTTTCTAACCTGTCATCCATCTGCTGGTCCCCAGGTAGCTCATCTGCAAGGGAGGAAGTTCCATCACCCCTTTTTCCCTTTGGCACAAGGAGGATCCTATGTCCTCAACCAGGAATTTCTGGAGGTTGTTTGATGTTTGAAATTCGAAACAATTTCAGGAAAAAAAAAACTGTTTTTTAAAAAAATCTATCTGATAAAGACTGGGGGATGGCCATGGGGCAAAATGGCCTCCTTGCTGACCCGAGGGAGATCTCTGGGGACTTCCCTGAACATCTCCATGCCCAGGTTGCAGGTACTTCAAATTCACTTGGAGAACAATGGTTGAAAGTCTCTCTCTCTTTCTCTTTTTTAAAAATCCTTCTCTGCCAGTTCTGACTGACTGTTTTGGGGCTAAAACAGAAATGGTTTTGAACTATAAGTGGCATGTCCGTAGCTGCAAATTTGACAGTAATACACTTGTTAAACTGAAGGAGAGGTGTGAGCTGGCAGCTTAGAATAGATTTTATTTTCACTCTCGTCTTTTGCCAGGAACATCGCTCACCTGTCTCCAGTGCTTTATTTCCTGTGGGATCCAACTCTGTCTGCATCTGCTTTTCCAGTCCTGAAGCTGATGTTCTTAACCCCTCTGTAGCTCCGGGGTGGTTCCAGCAGCATCTTTGGTCCTGCTGTGGCTAGCTTCCCTCTGGCGCTGGCATGTAAGCAGCATGGTGTCGGAAAGTGGAAATTCTGTGTCATTCTGGATATGGAAGAGGTAGGGCAGGCGCACTGAACCATCACTGAGGTTTGGGGTCCGGCTGGATTTGAATGTTTGTACTGTTGCTTTGAGCTGAGTGACATAGACTCTCTTGGCTTTGGTCTTTTTCTGTAATGGGATGAATTAGATGTCATAACTTACGTTGCTGGACTGTAAGGATTAGCAGGGTCAAAGCATTTAAACATCCAGTTCGTTGCCTTGCACTGAGGATGCTCTCCATGATAGTCTCTGGAACCCAGTTTCTTATCAGCAAACAACCTTGCGAAGAAGATGGGTGGGTTGCTGCTAGCTAGTACAGTACTTAGGGAAAATTATAAAAGGGTAGATTCTCCAAGTGGCCTTTTGTATCCCTGGTTTGTCCCCTGGTTTGAAGAGATGCACAGTCTGGGTCTCAAGCCCCACCTGTCCCTGCAGCTAGATTCCTGTGTGCAGTGCACAACTCCAACAGTCATGCCTGGTGACTCCAACGATGTACCTGCATTGTGGTGTGATTGTGGTTTAGAGGCATTGATCTCATGACAACACGAGTCCAGACTCACATGGAGTTGAAAGTCTTTAGGATGTATCCTGCAAGCTGGTATTTCCATCTTCTCTAACATTTCTTTTATTTTTTAAAAGATTTTATTTATTTCTTTGAGAGAGAGCAAGCACAAGTGGGGATGGAGCAGAGGGCATGGGGAGAAGCAGTCTCCCCAATGAGAAGGTAGCCTCATCGGGACTTGATCCCAGAACCCTGGTATGACCTGAGCTGAAAGCAGACTCTTAACCGACTGAACCACCCAGGTGCCCCCTCTTCCATTTCTTTTAAATAAGAACATTAATCCAAGCAAATGGGAATTCATTCTTTCTTTCTTTCTTTCTTTCTTCCTTTCTTTCTTCTTTTTATCATTTTTAAAATTTATTTTCAGCATAACAGTATTCATTGTTTTTGTACCACACCCAGTGCTCCATGCAATCCGTGCCCTCTCTAATATCTACCACCTGGTTCCCCCAACCTCCCACACCCCCCACCTCTTCAAACCCTTCAGATTGTTTTTCAGAGTCCATAGTCTCTCATTGTTCACCTCCTATTCCAATCTCCCCCAACTCCCTTCCCCTAACTCCCCATGTCCTCCATGCTATTTGTTATGCTCCACAAATAAGTGGAACCATATGATAATTGACTCTCTCTGCTTGACTTATTTCACTCAGCATAATCTCTTCCAGTCCTGTCCATGTTGCTACAAAAGTTGGGTATTCATCCTTTCTGATGGAGGCATAATACTCCATAGTGTATATGGACCACATCTTCCTTATCCATTCGTCTGTTGAAGGGCATCTTGGTTCTTTCCACAGTTTGCCAACCGTGGCCATTGCTGCTATAAACATTGGGGTACAGATGGCCCTTCTTTTCACTACATCTGTATCTTTGGGGCAAATGGGAATTCTTATTAACATGACCTTTGCCTGTGATCCTGGCTTTGCCATGTGGCAGGCTTCATCTGCAATGCCTAATTGGCCATCAGGGGGCAGTATAGTGTAGTGGCTAAGAGAGTAGCCCAGCTGCTTGTGTTTGTAGTGACGCCTTGGTGAGGATTACCTGTGCCTTCTTGGCCATTTCTTAACCCCATTGTGCCTCAGTTTCTCATCCCTATAATGGGGAGAAGAATAATGCTTAACCTCATAGGACTACTGTAAGAATTAACTAGTTAATACATGCAGAACACCAAGAACCGTGCCAGGCACATGGGGAGTGCTCAGTTAACCTGTGCTCTCAGTTTTCTGTGTCTGTGGCTGCCTCCCTCCTCCCTCAGTATTGTTGCTCCCTGTCTTCCACGATGCCTGAATAGACAGCCCCATGCACATGCAGTACCGAGGGTTGGTAACATTCACAGAATGATCATTTTAAGTATATGTCTTACTTCTCTGTCCCCCACTTAACAAGGAGCTTCTAGGACTATTCTCCATTTTAACCCCCTAGCTGTCAGCTTCATGCCCCACCCTAAGGCCAGTAAAGACTTCTTGAGTCCTATCTTAGGTCAGAGCTTATTGGTTGCATGTGACAGAAACCTAACATGCACTAGCTGAAGCCAAAGAAATTTCCCAGCCTAGAGAAGAACCTGAATGGCTAGACCAGGGCACACAAATGCTCATAGGATACTTTCTCTTCACTGCCCCCTCATCTTTGCCACTCTCTTCATGTCGATATTACCCACCCCACTCTGCTTTATCCATCCCACTAGAGCCATGGTCTCGAATAGCTACAGGCACATGTCTTTCCAGATGGGAAAGACCCTCTTTTCTGGGGCTAAGCATGAAATTTCTGGGGAAGGATTCTGATCAGCTCATTCTGAGTGAAATATTTATCCATGGTCTTTGTTAAAATGATAAGGTGAACAGATAATAAATTGCAGAACTATTTGGTATAGATGGGGTTTATGGAAACAGCTTGGAGCACTGGAGAGATGGCAGTGCCACCAACTGAGGCAGGGAGCACGAGAGGATTGAGCAGGAAAGAGAAGTGGTACACAATTGGTTCAATTTTGGATACTCTTAGTTAGAATCACAAGTAGGACCGATGGTCACAAGTAGGTCGATGGGTCTCAGGTGGACAAATATATGAATTCAAGGCTCCGGGGAAAGCTCAGAACTAGAGATATAAATTTATGACTCTTGAGGATATAAGAAGTGGTTGAATTTTTTTCCAAAAAGGACTTTCATTTCTCAGTAATATGTGATTGGTTGTAGCAGGCTTACATTCCCATCGCATTAACTAGAAAAAAAAATTTAGTGAATTGCAAAAACTCACATTTTCAAAAACATTTGGGAGATGTGAAAGCCAAGAGCAGTAGATGAATGAAAATTCCAGAGAGACAAAAGCCTTTTCTAGGTGAGCTGATAATTGCCAACCATCTGTTCCCCAAGGGCCCTGCCTCTCGAGGTACACGCGGAGGGTCAGGCCTGACATACACAGACGGACCCTCCTGTGGGGGAGACGAACTGAGCATGCGCTAGACCTGCGGCGCGGGTACAATGGACCGGAAACTAGAGAAACCTCAAAAGAAAGGCTTATTTTTCCCCATGGAATACAGTATTAGAAATACACGACTAACAGAAACAAAAGAGTCTATTCTAGGAATTCTTAACTACAATCCTAAAGTCTTGTGGAATAAAACTAAAGTATTACACAGAAGGGAAACATTGTTTGTGATGCTTAAAGGTCAGAATAGACAGACATAAATGAAATAATCAACCAACTAAAGAAGGTTCAAACAGAATAAGTGCAAAAACCCAATGAAAGTAGAAGAGAGGAAATAATAAAGAAGAGCGCAGGAAGAGAGGAAATGGAATATAATGCCTATGTAAAAATGAAAACAAAATCAGTCCCTGTATCAGTATTTGTCAACCTCTGGCAAGGTTGACATGCCCTTCCCAGAAAAAAGGAGGCAAAGGATAAAGAACACTGTGGCAAGAGACTGACTAGAAGTAAAACAGTGATCTGGAGGAGAGTATTGTGAATAACGTCATGCTGATAAGTGTTAAAACTTAAGTGAAATCACAAATTCCGCCCCCCGTGATACACACCTATGTTACCAAACTGACTGAAGGAGAGAGAGAAAATCCAAATGAATCTATGACCACTTCAAAACAGAGGAGCCTTTAAAATCTACCCACTAAGGCCCACACAATCTTACATAGAACGTGAAAGGACAGATCCTCCCAAACTTGAATAAAAACATTTTGAGAATAAAAAAAGGACTGGCTCTTGGTACAGGCTAAGGTGGAATTACTCTGATTACAACTAAAAACTCGAGACAAAAAAAAAAAATCAACTACCTAAGGATTCTGAAAAATAATTAATAATAGGCCATTTGGGGAAGGAAGTCAATGCTTGAAGAATGACCAGTACTGTAACAGCAAGAGAATGTTTGTAAACCATGTCTCTGATAATGGATTTATAGCAAGATTATACAAAGAATTTAAAAAATGCAACAGTAAAAAAAAATTTTCAATTAAAAAATGATTGCAAGGGCTAAACAGACACTTAAAGGATCTGTGAATGGCACATAGGAAGATGTACAGTACCATTACCACTCACTGGTTGAGAAGCTAACACACATCTATCCATATGGCAGCTGAAATAGAAAAAAAGTAAGCCCATACCAAATGTGCATCAAAAATAATAACTTTCACTATTATAAATTTAAAGTCATTGTTTAAAAATGAAATTAAATAATGAAAAGTTTCCCAATCATCCTTTGAGTCTTCCTTAACCTAAACATCAAAACTGTACCCTGCTATTATAATAACAGAAAATGACAGCTCACTGTCCTCCCACAATATACACATATACTCCAAATCTAACTGTACATGAAATAGTAATATAACATAACCAAACTGAATTTCTTCTAAAGGTGCTTGGTTTGTTCAAAATTAGAAAAAATTATTATTAGAACCACTTCATCCCAAGTTCAAGGAAAATTATTAACAAATGATCACCTCCACAGATAAAAAAGGAATTTATCGAAGTTCCACACTCATTCATGATAACATGAAAACTCTTCTCAGACCTGGAACTGAGAACAAAAATTATTCCTGCATAGACACAAAAATCCTGAAGCAAACATTATAGTCATCATAAAATATTTAATGCATTCCCTTTACAGAAAAACAGATGAAGATGATAGCTATCACCAGTTATTTCCAGCATTTTATTAGAAATTTCTAGTTAGCAAAATAGGACAGAAAAGGAAATAAAAGGTAAATGCACTGAAAACCAAGAATCAAAGGGTCATTACTAGAAGATGATATTTTCTATATGAAAAACTTCAATGAATCTATAGGATATTATTTTAATGCATAAGAAATTTTAGCAAATTTTCCAGACGAAGAACATCAATATACAAGTCTCTTGCATTTTAATACATTAGCAACAATCAAGTTGAAAATGCAGTACAAACTAACATGTACAAAAAATGAAAATCACCAAAATATAGAAGTTGTCCAAGACTTCATTTTTTTAATATGTTTTTTGAAAGATGTTATTTATTTATTTGACAGAGAGAGACACAGCAAAAGAGGGAACACAATCTGAGAGGTTTGAAGCGGCGGGGGGGTGGGAGGTTGGGGGAACCAGGTGGTGGGTATTAGAGAGGGCACGGATTGCATGGAGCACTGGGTGTGGTGCAAAAACAATGAATACTGTTATGCTGAAAATTAAAAAAAAAAAAAAAGGGAACACAAGCAGAAGGAATAGGTGAGGGAGAAGCAGGGTCCCCATGGAGTGGGGAGCCTGATGTGGGACTCGATCCCAGGACCATGAGATCATAACCTGAGCCGAAGCAGATGCTTAATGACTGAGCCACCAAGGGGCCCCAGAAGTTGTCCAAGACTTTAACACTGAAAAGAAAAAAATGTTACAGGAAAGTCATTAAAGAAGATCCCAATACCGAGAAAGGGATACTATGCTAGATGTCAGGAAACTTCAATGTCATGAATATGCCAATTCCTTCCAAATTCCTTTCTAAATTCACCAAAATTCCAATCAACATGCCAAGAAAAATTTTCATGGATTTGATAAGCTGATTCTAATAATCACACAAGAGAACCAAAAGCCAACTAATAGTCAAGATGCTCCCAGAGACAGAGAACCAAGCAAGGATAGTCAACCTGCCAGATATCATAACTCACTATAAATTTATGATAATTAGTCGTCTGTCATACTGGCATAGAAAGAAACAACTACTCCAAGGGAACACAATGAACTACCATAAACATACCCTCATCCATATGCGGTCATGATATATGACGAAGCTGGTGTTTCTGACCAATGGAAGTGATGGTCTGGTTTTCCATATATGTTGCTCAGGGATTAGATAGATGGAAAACTAGTAATGGGTCTTTTCTGCACATCATCCATAAAAATCACTCCCACATGGATCTAATGATTTAAATGTGAAAGAAAGCCTTTAAAATTCCTAGAAGACACTATAAGAGAATGATCTCAGAAAGTGTAGGAACTTTTTTTTTAAATCTTTTTTTTTTAATTTATTTTCAGCATAACAGTATTCATTGTTTTTGTACCACACCCAGTGCTCCATGCAATCCGTGCCCTCTCTAATACCCACCACCTGGTTCCCCCAACCTTCCACCCACCACCTCTTCAAACCCTTCAGATTGTTTTTCAGAGTCCATAGTCTCTCATTGTTCACCTCCCCTTCCAATTTCCCCCAATTGCCTTCTCTTAACTCCCCATGTCCTCCATGCTATTTGTTATGCTCCACAAATAAGTGAAACCAAATGATACTTCACTCTCTTTGCTTGACTTATTTCACTCAGCATAATCTCTTCCAGTCCTGTCCATGTTGCTACAAAAGTTGGGTATTCATCCTTTCTGATGGAGGCATAATACTTCATAGTGTATATGGACCACATCTTCCTTATCCATTCGTCTGTTGAAGGGCGTCTTGGTTCTTTCCACAGTTTGGCGACCGTGGCCATTGCTGCTATAAACATTGGGGTACAGATGGCCCTTCTTTTCACTACATCTGTATCTTTGGGGTAAATACCCAGTAGTGCAATTGCAGGGTCATAGGGAAGCTCTATTTTTAATTTCTTGAGGAATCTCCACACTGTTCTCCAAAGTGGCTGTACCAACTTGCATTCCCACCAACAGTGTAAGAGGGTTCCCCTTTCTCCACATCCCCTCCAACGCATGTTGTTTCCTGTCTTGCTAATTTTGGCCATTCTCACTGGTGTAAGGTGATATCTCAATGTGGTTTTAATTTGAATCTCCCTGAT